>NC_057799.1:17759948-17766573 GCF_018294505.1 Triticum aestivum
CATTTTAGAGTGTAGATTCACTCATTTTGCTCCGTATGTAGTCTATAATGAAGTCTCTAAAAAGACTTATATTTAGGAACGGATGGAGTACCATTATTCGAAACATATCTCTTCTCCACATATATTAAATGCAAAGGCCATATGAATTAAATAACGTCTCCACTGTAGCCAAAAGTCGGTCTTAAGGCTGACGTACACACGCGTATTGTCGGTCTTAAACATTGAAGCAGAATCTTAAATAGGTATTAGCTTGCGACCTAGCCATGGTGTTGAGACTCGGCCACAAGAGGTAAACAACTCATTTGCCTCTGTCATCTCCTCTGTCCATAAGGGCTCCATTGGGTTGTGGAATATGAAGCCATTGCATGTTCTCTTCATTGAATAATTTGAGATACAGACAAAACAAAAGGCTGCAATGGTGCTCCAGCTTATATGATGGTGGGCTCCTAAGCACCGGAAAAACATTTACCCGACGAAATATAAGGAAATCGGTTGTAATAACATCTTATATTATAGGACGGATGGAGTAGATACCTAGACACCCACTTTAATTTGGAGATAATGGTTAGCTAATGAGCCAACCATCCTCCATCTATCAAAGCATGACTTGCCCTTTATAAAGGACACACTACAGCTGGAGTTTGGAGTTGGCGGTTTATTCTCGTACTCTTCGACCAGTCGTGTATCAGACTCGCGAGAAAAGAGAGAAATGACACTTCAAATGTGGTTGACTAGTGCAAGACGATGTGAGTGCGAGGCATATTAAACACATCACCTGCTGGTTTTCACAGCAATGTTGTTCCAGTAACTCCGGTTGATGTAATACGTATCATGCAAGTTGAGTAAGTTCATGCGTGACCAGATTCCTAAATTCCCAGCTTGATGAGAGTGCAACACTAACACTATTGCAAAGGATGGCACTGGGTTATGGGTAGAAGCAAGCTGACGAAACCTCTTAGGGAGGATGCTCACAAGAATGAAACTCAAAAGAATTGATTCTCGGCCTGTGAGCCTACCGAATTTGTTAAGGTCGAAAAAGAAGCAAAAATAAATAGGTGATTTCATGGTTTTCAAATATATATATATATATATATATATATATATATATATATATATATATATATATTCATGGGTGTACGTTAACACTTGGGCCAAGCCGATATAGTTGAACAAAATCTTCCCAACAAAAACAACTATCTGTAAAAATTACCAAACAAAAATGCCCAAAAAAATAACACATAAAAACATTTACAAAATCAAATAAATATGTTCATACTTTTTATAAAAACTTAGAAGTACCCCCAAAAAATCTCTATACAACAGAAATAATTTATTACATAAAATATGATATAGAAAAATGTACCAATTTATATATTTTATAAACTATTCTTTAAAAGGTGTTATATTAAAATTAGATATAAAAAATGGCAAAAATGACTCATGAAGCAAGTTCTGCCACTTTAATGGCCCGGTGCAACGAATGGGCATTTGTACTACTTCAATGGATACACTGGAGCATAGTCGCATTGTCTATGCAAAAGCATGTATCAAAATTTAAATTACCATGCCGCATTTAAATATTTTGAATCTTTTTATGTTGGACATTATAATTTTCCTGAGGTTTTGTTGTTCACCCGTTGCAACGCACGGGCACTTTTACTAGTCTAAACAGAAGCTAGAAGGATTATTTATTCCTAAACAGAACGAAAAAGAAAGAACAAAAATAAAAATTGGGTTGCCTCCCAACAAGTGCTAACATTTAACGCCCCTAGCTAGGCATGATGATTTCAATGATGTTCGCATAAAAGATAAGAATTGAAACATAAAGAGAGCATCTTTGTGAGCAAACAATTTATGGGAACAATAATCAACTAGCATAGGAAGGCAAAACAAGCAATTCTTCAAGATTTTCAACACATAGAGAGGAAACTTGATATTATTGCAATATGTAGAAGGATATGATCCTCTCTCATAATAATTTTCAGTAGCATCATGAATGAATTCAACAATATAACCAGCACCTAAAGCATTCTTTTCATGATGCATAAGCATAGAATTTTTATTACTCTCCACATAAGCAAATCTATTCGCATCAATAGTAGTGGGAGCAAACTCAACAAAATAACTATCATGTGATTGAAAATTAAGATCAAGATGACAAGTTTCATGGTTATCATTATTCTTTATAGCATACGTGTCATCACAATAATCATCATATATAGGAGGCATGCTTTCATCATAGTAAATTTGCTCATCAAAGCTTGGGGGACAACAAATATCATCTTCATCAAACATAGCTTCCCCAAGCTTGTGGCTTTGCATATCATTAGCATCATGGGTATTCAAACAATTCATACTAACAACATTGCAATCATGCTCATGATTCACATTTTTATGCCAAGCATTCTATGTAATTCTTCTTCTAGTACTTGAGCACAATTTTCCTTCTCATCATTTTCACGGAAGACATTAAAAAGATGAAGCATATGAGGCACACTTAATTCCATTTTTTGTAGTTTTCTTTTATAAACTAAACTAGTGATAAAACAAGAAACTAAAAGATTCGATTGCAAGATCTAAAGATATACCTTCAAACACTCACCTCCCCGGCAACGGCGCCAGAAACTGCTTGATGTCTACTACACAACCTTCTTCTTGTAGACGTTGTTGGGCCTCCAAGTGCAGAGGTTTGTAGGACAGTAGAAATTTTCTCTCAAGTGGATGACCTAAGGTTTACCAATCCGTGGGAGGCGTAGGATGAAGATGGTCTCTCTCAAGCAACCCAGCAACCAAATAACAAAAAGTCTCTTGTGTCCCCAACACACCCAATACAATGGTAAATTGTATAGGTGCACTAGTTCGGCGAAGAGATGGTGATACAAGTGCAATATGGATGGTAGATATAGGTTTTTGTAATCTGAAAATATAAAAACAGCAAGGTAACAAGTGGTAAAAGTGAGCGTAAACGGTATTGCAATGCTAGGAAACAAGGCCTAGGGTTCATACTTTCACTAGTGCAAGTTCTCTCAACAATAATAACATAATTGGATCATATAACTATCCCTCAACATGCAACAAAGAGTCACTCCAAAGTCACTAATAGAGGAGAACAAACGAAGAGATTATGGTAGGGTACGAAACCACCTCAAAGTTATTCTTTCCGATCAATCCATTGGGCTATTCCTATAAGTGTCACAAACAGCCCTAGAGTTCGTAGTAAAATAACACCTTAAGACACACATCAACCAAAACCCTAATGTCACCTAGATACTCCAATGTCACCTCAAGTATCCGTGGGTATGATTATACGATATGCATCACACAATCTCAAATTCATCTATTCAACCAACACATAGAACCTCAAAGAGTGCCCCAAAGTTTCTACCGGAGAATCAAGACGAAAACGTGTGCCAACCCCTATGCATAGGTTCATGGGCGGAACCCGCAAGTTGATCACCAAAACATACATCAAGTGAATCATGTGATATCCCATTGTCACCACAGATACGCACGGCAAGACATACATCAAGTGTTCTCAAATCATTAAAGACTCAATCCGATAAGATTACTTCAAAGGGAAAACTCAATCCATTACAAGAGAGTAGAGGGGGAGAAACATCATAATATCCAACTATAATAGCAAAGCTCGCGATACATCAATATCGTGCCAAATCAAGAACACGAGAGAGAGAGAGAGAGAGAGAGAGAGAGAGAGAGATTAAACACATAGCTACTGGTACATACCCTCAGCCCCGAGAGTGAACTACTCCCTCCTCGTCATGGAGAGCGCCGGGATGATGAAGATGGCCACCGATGAGGGATCCCCCTCCGGCAGGGTGCCGGAACAGGGTCCCAATTGGTTTTTGGTGGCTACAGAGGCTTGCGGCGCCGGAACTCCCGATCTATTCTGTTCCCCGATCGTTTTAGGGTATATGGATATATATATAGGCGGAAGAAATACGTCAGGGGAGCCACAAGGGGCCCACGAGGGTGGAGAGCGCGCCTAGGGGGGTGGGCGCGCCCCTGCCTCGTGCCTCCCTCGTTACTTTCCTGACGTGCACTCCAAGTCTCCCGGGTGCTTTCTTTCCAAAAATAACTTCTCCAGAAGGTTTCATTCCGTTTCGACTCCGTTTGATATTCCTTTTCTTCGAAACACTGAAACAAGGGAAAAAACAGGAACTGGCACTGGGCTCTGGGTCAATAGGTTAGTCCCAAAAATGATATAAAAGTGTTTAATAAAGCCCATAAACATCCAAGATGGATAATATAATAGCATGGAACAATCAAAAATTATAGATACGTTGGAGACGTATCAACCATCGCTCGTCCCCGACCGCCACTCACAAGGAGGACAATCAATAATAAATCATGCTCAAACTTCATAGCATAACGAGAGACTATACGTGCATGCTTCGGGAATCACAAACCTTAACACCAATATTCTTACTAAGCACATATGCCCGTGCGTTGCAACGGGAGAGATGTTTCTTTGGAGAAGCAATGGGAGAGATAATTGATGTGTCCACCAAAAATGATCCCCATAGTGGTGCAATAAAGAGAAGAGTTGTGGTCTTCTCGCGGGTCATGTTTGTCCCGCGAGATCTTGATAGTGGTGGGATTAGTCGGTGTGGCGGGAACCATCCAACTCGTGCCTTTTTTCCCTTAGGGTCCGCCTCTCCCTAGGGGTTGTGTCTGCCTCCTCATTTGGTAACTATGTGGTGACCTTCGGGGCATAGTTGCTTCGACCATTCTCTCTTACGATGGCATAACCGGATGGATTACTAATTATAGCGCATAAATCCCGTTTCAGTAGCATATTTAGCGCATAACCAGACACCAATGTCTCTTCTCTATTAGGGTTTATTCTCTTTGATTATTTTAGCGCTCGCGTACCCATAATTTTTTTAATCAAGCCAAACCAGCATATTCTCTTTTATTGGGCCAAGGAAAAAAATTGCTCCCTCGAACGACCCAGTAGGGGAGTGCAGCCGAGGCATAATACAGCCTATGTGACGGAGCAATTTTTTTTCTTGGGCCAACTGTGTGGGGCTACTATATGATGCTAGTTGCGTAAAATAGCGCATGGGATGCACACTGGTAGGCGCCAAGACGACCTGTGTTAGTAAGGGACGAAAAAATCAAAAAACTGATGAGTTGAGGGATCAAAATCATGCCCTCAAAGGCCCGACTACGTGCTGCTAGCCACTCAAAGAAACGAGTTCTACCAACCAATGGCCAGCTCAAACCTTTAAGATCATACCCCAAGGTCACATTGGAAACATTTTTTTTGAACTGTTTAAAAAATATAAATTGTTGAACATTCCTGGAAACATGAATAATTTTGAAAATCCCAAACATTTTTTGAAATTCTTTACATTTTCATAAATACACAACAAAATATGAAACGCTCAAAATTCACAATTTTATTTGAAAACATAAACCTTTTATAATCACATGAACATGTTTTGAATTTTTGATTTTCTTAAAAACTGAATTATATCTTGTAAATTCAGAACAATTTTTGAAAATATGTTTCTTGACATTATTTTGAATCTGCGAACATTTCACTAAAACAAGAATATTTTTCCTATTTGGAACATTTTTTTAAATACATTTTTTTGGAAAATCTCGAACAACTTTGGAAAACACAAAGAAATATGGACCATTATTTTAAAATTTTAACCCAATTTTTGAATGAGAACAAAGATTTAACGTTCTTAACAATTTTCAAAACAGTATATATTTTAAATTTCCGGTCATTTTTAAAGAAATCGATTTTTTTGATATTATGAACTTCTATTAAAATTTTGAATTTGCGGATAAAAGGGAGAAAGAAAAATAAACTTGAAAAAAAATACAAAATAATAGGAACGAAAAATAAACAGAAAAGAAAAAAGAAAAATAGAAACATAACACATATAAAAAAACAAAACGGTTCAGCCCAGCTTGGCCGCCCTGTGCGAATTTCGACTATTTTGGAATAGGAACAAATATTTAATGTTCTGGCCATTTTTTAAAATGTAATAAATTTCATAATTCGGAACATTTTTTAAAAAAGTAAAAAATTTATGATATTATGAAACCTTTTGAAATTTTTGAATTTAATGAAAAAGGGAAAAAACTTGAAAGGAAAAAAGACCAAAGAAGAAGAGAAAGAAATGAAAAAGAAAAAAAGAAACATAACACACAAAAAAAGAATAAATTTTATAATTCTGAACATTTTTTTGAAAATTCAAAGTTTTATGATATTATGAACTTTTAAAAAAAATCGAATTTACCAAAAAATGGAAAAAAAACTTGAAAGGAAAAGTGACCAAAGAAGAAGAGAAAGAAATGAAAAAGGAAAATAGAAACATAACATAAAAGATAAAAAAAAAGCAAACAGGCCAGCCCAGCTTGGCCCCCCTGTGCGAATTTGCATCTATCTAACGCTCGAGTCGATAAATAGGGTTTTCCCATATACATGGACACGAAAATAAGTGGGCTGGCTTTCCTATGCCACACTTCGAGCGGCCCATGTACATAATCTGGGATTTTCCTTTTGCTAATAGACGAACGGACAAAACTTTAGTACCACCTCGAATAGAAAAAAAATCGATGGTGAACGGATGAAAAAATCGCAGAA
>NC_057799.1:17766825-17785149 GCF_018294505.1 Triticum aestivum
ATACCACATGTGTCATGTGGTAAAATATATAGATTATTTGCAAGAGTTATAGAGAAAACAATATGGAAGGTTACATCACCCTTGCAGTATGCAGCCCCACGAGGAGAACCCAACCATGCCACTGAAGGCAATCTTATTATCCATCTTACTAGTTCACTACGCTAGAAACAAGTGTGGCTTAGATCATCTACAGCCGGGCGCCCCAAATCCTCCCTATATGCCCAAGCCGATGACCAGGTGACATGCCGGTCAAAAATCACATATTATCCTCTTAGGTTCCTCCGGGCCTAAATGGCTGAGTTTTCCTGGACCCCTCATATCCAGCCAAATCTAGGGAGGATATTGGCAATGCCCGGGCGCGCCCGGCCCGTCCTCCATGTCAGCCCGGTGCATCCTCCATGTCAGCTCGGCGCACTATGGCTGGCACTGCCCCTACTCCTATCCCCACAGATATCCGATGAGAAAATCCTATTCAAACTCAGTCACACTCAACCTCACAGCTCCTTCTTCATCGCACCCACTTCCTCTCTCTCCCCCAAATTGATCGCCGCTCGCCATGGCCGATAGCGACTCCGATGGCATGGACTAGGAGAAGCTCACAGAAGAGTCTGATAGCTTGTTGGCGCCCGACGAGGAAGAGCCGGTGCTTCACATTGGCCTATATCGGTCGCGGCTGGACTGGGGAGGTAGCTCCTCTTCCCCTGCCACGCGATAGCTGGCACCGCCCGCAGCTGCTCCTCCGCGGCGCCGCAAGGTACTCGTGCCGGCTGAAGTACAGTCAGCATCGGTGGGGCACACATATCGGCTCCGGGAGGAGCAAACCCGAACCGCCCCGCCCATGGCGGGCATCATCATCTCATTCTCTCCTCCTCTTCCTCCGCTTTGGACAGCGACGATAAGGACGAGAACACATCCGGAGCTACCGACGCATACGCCAAGGATAGCTGCCGAGACCTCTACGGGAAGTGTCGGCGAGGAAGTTGTGAAACTCCAGGGCCCCAATCTCTTAGAGCATCTCCAGTCGTGCCCCCAACAGGCCCCCAGGTCATCTTTTTAGCGCCCGCACCCAAAAAAGGCCCAGTTATGCCCCCAGAAGCCCGTTTTTCGCCGGTTTGGGCCGAAACTGGCGCCGGCGGACCCAGGCCAAACCCGGTGCGTTGGGGGCGCCTGGGAGCGCCGGGGAAACCGATTTTGGTGCGAACGGGAATGGGCCCGCCGAGTCAGCGACACGCCGCTTCGTCGTCCTCATCGCCTCGGTTCCCGCGGGAATCAATGCCAAGAATGCCGCGCTGCCGCGCCGGTCAGCCTCCATTGATGCCTCATGGGCGGCGTAGTGAAGGCGCCGCGACGCGCGTCCCGCCTGCTCCCGCCACGCGTTACCTGGCATGCAGGTTCTCACCGCCCCCCCTTCGGCTATAAAAGCCGACTTCCCCGTCGGTGAACGTCACAGCCGCCACAACTCGCCTTCTCTCTCGCATCGTCTCACCACAGAAGCAACTCTCCCCCCTCTTCCCCCGCCGACGAGCAATGGCTGAGCGGTACCCCGGCGACATCGCGGCGCTGAACGGCTTCGGCCGACGCCATCTCCACGAGGACAAGGCGCGCCTCCTCTACGAGGCCGACTATCCTGCCGGCGCCCCCAGACATGCGGGTGCCGGGCTCGTGGAAGTTGAGCGCCAGCGGCGTCCCAGTACCCCCGGTACCAACCGGGGTTGAACGGCGGGCCGAGAGTGCCCGCATCCGTTCGTCGCTGTCGGAGGCGCAGCGGAACGAGCCGAGGTACGCCGCCAACAGCCACACGTTGTGCACGATGTACTTCGAGCGCTGCCGCGAAGACCAGATCGCCTCCGCCAACGACATCATACCCCGCGGCCGCCTCAACGCCGACGGGCGGCGCCAATGGTGGGGCGTGCCCGGCCGCATCCTCGAGGCCGTCCTCGACCACATCGAGACTGGCAACACGCCGCGCTCTCGAGTACCCGGCGCGCCCGTCCTTCTCTCGCCGCCGTGGCAGCTTCTGGACACCGCGGCGAATGGAGGCGGTGACCTCCTCATCGTCGGGCTCCGGCTCGCTCTCCTCCGGATCGCCGGCGCTCTGCCCCGTCAAGCCGGACCCGCAGGAGACGCCGCTTGGGCGCCGCACCCGCAGCGGCGCCCTTGTCATCAACGAGGGCGTCCGCCCCTCCCCGTGTTCCCTCCGCCTAGTCCGGCCGAAGACCGAGCCGGGGTTGCTCCCCGTCAAGGAGGAGTATGCAGAGATGGCCGCCGATGACGAGACCGCCCACAAGTGGGCGAAGGCGGACTACGTCCGCGAGCAGGAGGCGCGCCAGCGCCGGGCTTATGAGGAGATCAAGGCCCGGCGCCGCGAACGCGAGGAGGGAGCGACGAGGAGGACGCACCCGGGCCGTCCAAGCCCCCGCACATCGGCGACCCTGGTCAAGGATGCAGCAGGGACGTCGTCGGCGACTACGCCCAGTTCTACAGGCTCCTCGGCATGTAGAAGGCGGACAACGGCCGCGCCGTAGTATGGCTAGGCGTAGTTTGTTTTCTGTTTTTTTAACAAATTTGAATGAAAAATCGCCGAGTTTTTGCAGAATTCGAATCAAAACGCCGAGTTTGCGCCGAGTTGGGGGTGACCTTGGGGCGACGACTGGAAACGCAATCGCCCCCACGCTGAAAGTAAGCGCCGATTCGGCCACAGACGGTGCTTTTTCGGCGTCCGGGGGGCCGAACGGCTGAAGATGCTCTTAGTATTAGTATTGTCTTAGTAGTTAAGTGGTGACCTTTTGGATGGGACTGTTTTAAGTTTCTCTTTTATAATATATGCAGGATTCCTATGTTTGTACGTTGACTTACGTAGAATTGTCATTTGCAAGGTTTTGTATGGATTTGAGATAGGACATCTCAGGGATGTGGATGTGGAGCGGGAGAAATGAGGTTTGCCCGTCATCTCCAGCGGATGCGTCGGGACGCATCCACGGACGTATAGGAGCCGAAATTAGATGACCGCAGCTGTAGATTCTGTAAGGAACACGAGTAGGACGGATGTGCAATCTTAACTTTTCTTTTCTGATGGATTTATTAGCGGTAAATTGTGCTTGACTGTGCTGACCTTCTAGTATGCCATAAAAGGGTTATGCTGCCATAACAAAACAAAAAAGTTCATTAGAAGAACACTTGCATCCGTAGTTCACGTCAGACTGTACTGACAGCTTCATAGACGCATCAGGCGTTCGTTGACATGTACAATTATCCTGATTATAAGCAACATATCAACAACAAGATATAGAGACTTCAATGTATTTTTTTTTGAAACTGGGACTTCAATATTTATAGTTCTGAAAGCATATGAAAGCATATATCGGAGTGAGCAAAGCAGAAAAGTTCATTTTTTTGGTTTGAGGCAAGAAAAGTTCACAAAGGCACAAGCCCAGAGCAAACAAATCCGACAATGCTTCTGGCCCACAGCTGTAAGCCTGATTCGGGAAACACTATTTGCGTCTTCTCAAAAAAAAAGAGAAATACTATTTACGGTTTAAGGCACCAAATCAGGGAAATCCTATGTCCCCCGTGGGCGGCGAATAGAGGGGGCAACCCTGTCTCGGTAGCGCGATATGTGCTCGTTTTTTTGGGTTGTTTTTCTCTACATTTTCTGTCTGCTTTTTGCTTTTGTCCGTTCACTACAAGTTTTTTTTATGTTTTTTTTTACTTTTTGTGATATTTTGTGTCAGTTCTCTGTTTTGGGTTTCTCCTTCAAAAAATATTCTTATCCCTTTTTAGATTTGGTTTTTCTTCTTTTTGCACATTTCTTTTTTCATAGTTTTTGTAATATAACATGAATATTTTCCAAATGCATGGTGAAAATTTTATAATACACACTGAACATTATTTAGTATATGATGTACATTTTTAAAATAAACAGCAAACATGTTTTTTTATATTTATTGAACATTTCTGTAATATAAATTGAATATTTGTCTTATATACGATGATTTTTTTTAATTTTAATATTTATATTGATATTTTTTCATATATGATGAACATTTTTCAACATACACAGAACATTTTTATATAGAATACACTTTTATATTTAAAAATTATGATTTTTGTTAAAACATAGTTGCAATATATTTTTGGGTTGGAAACTGAATAGAAAACAAAAGAGAAGTAAAACACAGAAAAACCGCCAACGACAGAATAGGCCGGCTCATTTTCTCTGGCGGACGAGCATCAAATCTATATCTATACCTAATATTAAAGGATGGTGCGTTTCTCCAATTTAGTATACGATGTACATTTTTCAAATACACACCAAATATATTTTTGATATATAATGACCAATTCTGTGATGTAAATTGAATATTCTTCTAATATATGCTGATTTTTTTTGTAATTTTCATATATACATTGATATTTGTTAATATATGATGAACATTCTATTAATATACATAGACCATTTTTATATATACTAAACTTCTTTAAAATAGTATTTGGTTTGAAAACGGGACTAAAAACAGAAGAGAAGAAAAACAAAGAAAAAAGGGTCTTGGGCAGAATAGGCCGGCCCATTTTCTCTCGCTTCAGGCGGAGCCTCCTCTTTTTGATGGACGAGAATGCAATAGGATTATATAGGAACAATCACCAAATAAGGTAAACAAAACCAAATAAGGTAACGATCTTCACTTCTGATTATTGGGCCGGCCCTAGCAGCAGGTACGTTTGTTTTGTGTCTCTGCTTCACTCATTCGTTTTTAACTTCTTTTTTTATTTAAAAATATATTATATGGACAACACTTGTTTCAAAACTTAATTATCTTGATCAAAAAATAATTATCCATGTAGTTGAAAATGTTAATACATTGTAAAAAATATTTACACAACTTTTAGACAATGTTGATAATATTAAATAATGCCATGCATTTAAATAAATGTTAGTGACATAAAAAAACTTATACAATGTAAATAAAATGTTCGTGTAATTCAGCAAAAATATATATACCATACCAAAACTGTACATGATATTTTGACAAATGTTCACACGCTTCAAAAAATATGTATTTAACAATATTTTAGAAATAATATACAATGGGATAATGTCCGTATAGTCTTAAAAAAATTATGCTTCATTCAAAAAATGTATATTGTTTATTTCAAAAAAAGTTCCATACATATGCAAAAGAATATTCAAACCATTTACCTCAGAAATGTCCGTCATATATTTGAAAAATGTACAATGTGTAACAAACAATTAATATACCGTATGTACATGAAAAATATACATAGTGTATTGGAAAATTAGACATTTATACTGACGTTTTAAGAAATTATTTATACAATGTAGTTCATGGAGTTTAAAAAACTACTCTCTCCATCTCATAATATAAGAGCGCTTTTGACAGTAGTGTAGTGTCAAAAATGCTCTTATATTATGGGATAGGGGGAGTATTTCGTGTCATTCCAAAATGTTCAACATCTATTTGAAAAATGTTTAACATTTATTCAGAAAAGTGTTAAAAACATATATTTGAAAAATGTTCATCGCGTACAAAACTAATGTTCCTGATCTATACGAAAAATATACAACGTGTATGGAAATCAATTAGATATGTATTGAGTGAGAAATTAAAAAAATGTTTATATACTCCAAAAATAAGCTCGCATAATATTTTTAAAGATGTTTTGTATCATTCAAAAAATATTGAACATGCATTTGAAAAATATTTAATACGTATTCCAGAAAATGTTCAAAATATGTATCTAAAAAATGTTCATCATTTATTTGAAACATGTTAAAGTGTATCTAAAATGTTCTGAATTTATAAAATATTATAAAATTTCTTGACGAAATTAGACATGTGTAAAGAAAAGACCAAGAATATAACGGAGGTCACTTTCTTTGCCTCCTCCATGCCCATGGGAACATAGTACGTCGGCTTGATGTCATTGTCGTTTGGAATGGGGGTTGGTAGCTGCATTGGATGCAAAGTGGCCGGCTCCATGGAAGTCGCCGGCTGCATGGGATGCGAGGTCGGCCGATTCCATGGGATGGGAATTTACATCCTTACCGTTTTCATTGTCCATGTGAGCAAATGAAGAGAGACGGCTGGATCTGTTCACACGAACGAAGGAATAAAAGGATGGAATAAGATTCTTTCCCCTAAAGCTAAGGGCCTGCAGGATATGCACTACATCTATTGTTTTTCCTAACTAAACTACACGCTTGCACAACACCAAGAGGATGGGACCGTGCCATCTCCTTTTTTTAGGGAGGTGATGTGCATGGGCTGTAGCTAGTGGAAGAGTAAAATTGTCGACTAATGGTGTACACCATATAATAGGAAAACTTTCTCAAAAAACTATACAGCTTATATGAGTAAACGGAGGGAGTGGAATATAAAAATCAAAGATAATCATTGAAAAAGGTCAGGAAACTCAGAAAAATAGAAAAAAAAACCTATATAAGCTTCTAAAACCAGTAAAACAACCTGTCATAGAAGCTTTCCAAAACCGCTTCCAGGAACCATATTTGGCCTGCTGAACTAGCAATCGCCAGAGGTGAAACTGATCGTTATGTCGGTACGGGTGATGCATAGCCTTGGCGACCCAATAAAGGGTTACCATAAGCAGCACACACTGCAAAAGTAAAAAAGGGACAGCCCATAAAGATGACAAGTTCCCTCGGTTTATTCCAGCCAGTTCTCCCCTGTTTTTCTTTTATTTTTTAATTCTTTCACTCATTTTCTCCGTTTTAATTTTTACTCTTTCTCTATTTTGATTTCATTTTCAAAAACATTGTTATCTATAAAAATCATGAACATTTTTAAACTTATGGATTGTTTTTCAAATTAGTGTTTTTCAAATTCATGGATTGTTTTTCAAATTTTAATATTTTTAAATTCATGAATTTTTTTTCAAATCCACAAACATTTTTTGATTTTAGCAATTGTCGATCGGCAGTTCATCAGTGGTCGATCACCAGGGAGGCATGACAGGCATCTATGATTCAGAAACCCGGGCGCCTGCTGTCTACAATTAGATCTAGGTCAGGAGGTATATTTTGTACTAAAACATATAAAAAATTTAAAGAAAAGAGAAAAGGGGGCTAGACCAGGTTATCACAACTCATGCTTTAAAGATTACGACCTAACTGAAATAACCTTTGACAGCTATGTTCTTTCTCATAGTCAACTTTAGCCGAACTTATTTACCTACCATGCTCCCTGCAATAAAGAAGAAAAAATATAACATGTCATATGTCATACTGAATGATAGCTGAAAAATTGAGATAAAATAATGCCCTTCTCCACTAAATTACAGCTATCCAGTAGTGAGGCATCCTTGCATATTTTCACACTTATCTCTCTCTGGAGCATTATTCCACAATATTAAAATGTTTTGCACCGAGAAAGTTACTGAGTTGGACAGAAAATGCCCTTGCCCCACCAGAAATTGCCTCACCTAGGTGGAGAGCCCACAATATAGTAAAGAGGCACGGCCAATTGTCAAATGGAAATCAACATAGAGAAACTCCATGTGGTTCAGAAAGCTCTATTAACCTATCTCTCTGCCTATAAATAACGTATCACCAGATCTCGTGTCTCGACCCAAAATCATTATAGGAAAACCAGCAAGCCATAACACTTCTATGGTTCCCCGTCCAGCTGCACGATGAAGCTTCTTCCTCTGTTTGTCCTTGCCATGGTAATGGTTAATGCTTGCGCCGTGTCTTCTCGCACCGCGCCGAGGGACCATGTACTAGATGGAGTAGTGAAGATGGCAGCGACGGGAGAGGGGACGGCGATCGACAATCACCATGCGATACCAAGGACAGAGTATAGCAGCTGGAGCAGCCCTGGAAACATGCCCGGAAGTGGCCATGACATTGCTAGCGAAGAAGCCAAACCATAAGCAGCCTGATATATGCATGCCTTTGTACGTAGCAGACTTTGCATGCTAGGGTACGTATACATACTCTTTTGAGTCATATATATAGTAGTAGTTCCATGTCGTGGGTTCCTCGTTGTGCTACCTATATGTAAATTAAGGGTGAGCCGGATCACGTCTATATATTTACAGATGTTCTGTTTATATTGAATAAAGCAACATTTCTCTATATTCATTGATAGTTTACAGTATGAGTTCTTGAGTACTACCAAGCTGATGAATCAGTCCGAAATATTAGCTTTATTTATACTAGAAGAACCATAAGAATATCAGCGAGGTACACAGTGAATCCTTTGTTATATGAATAAAAAATAAACCATTTACTTGAAGTTGATATTGCTATGGATTCATAAGATTGATGTTGAAGGAACAATATAATTTTGCTAATATATGGTCTAATAAATAACCGGGAAACCATGAAACAATCAAGTGTTGATTTGAGAAAATAAAAGAAATATACAACCATAACTATATGTAGACATGAAGGGAAACATGCATGTGCATACCGCATGCAATTGTTAACGAGAGTCTCGCCTGTTGTCTACTGGCATGATACAATTGCACACTAGTTAAGATCTTTAATTGTTGAAATAAAGTTTTCAGCGAATATTTCACTTTGATGAAAACCGTCCTCTCTCCTCAAAGGGCATGCATTCTTTATGTAAGCTGAAACCACACCAATTTGTTTATCTAAGCTAAAACCAAACCAATTTGTTTATATAACTTTCATATGATACAATTTGATTGACAACAACTTCACTGAAAGCACTTTACATAAATCACTTGATAAAGTGCAATATCTCAATCAGAGAATATATAAATTTCATATGATACAATTTCATTGAAACAACTTACATAAATAGCTTCATAAAGGATCAAAATGGGTTTCAAGTCATTAGTGTATATATAGGTGCCCACCCTGTGGGATATTGGATTAAAGAGATGTTGTCCTTTGGTTCAGTATTTTCGCAAAATGCTAACTATTATTCTTGTAACTGTACTTATTCAATAATAGAAAGCCTTGACAAAATTACTGAGATTTATCTGCAGCTACAAGGTCGCTATCTTATCTGATATATTCTGCTCAGCATTTATTCTGGACCCTCTAGTCTGCAAGAAGAACTTTCATGTGCAGCGGCTGAGATGAGATCCCAGAGCCAAATGCCCAAGGGTCACGAGTGGTACTAATACTGTTGATAAACATGCAGTTAAATGAAGAAACCAAGTGTGTTTAAGAGCTCAATGACTCCACTAATATCTGTCCTTCTACCTATGTGCTTACATAGATAGATGATGACACTTTTAGTGCCCGACTGAAGCGGTTGGGTTAAAATTTAGGCAGGGTTATTCTCCACCTAAATAAAATATGAAGTCGTCGTTGCGTCGTCGTAATAAAAGCATAAACCACTATCTTAGTGGGAAATACTATTGGTAGTGTTTGATGATTTACGCATAATTTACGATTACATTGACAGTGATTGTGTCAAGTAATCACCATAATCTTCAGAATTGGCGATATTTGCAAATAATTTATGTCACTGGCCATAGTAATGGGTGGGCTCTGATTTGGCTGCCATTTTTACTACAGGATTCTACTGGTCCCAAAGGCATGGCATGAGTACCTTTTACATCCACATGATGTTTTTCTAATTCTAGTGGATCATTCAATAACCTTTTAGTTGTTAGGTTTCCTGCAAATATGAATTGTGCACTAGTTTTTTCTGACTATATAAACCGTTCCTGACCTGACGTGACCAAACCATAGCCTTCAAGAAACAGCACGTATAATACTATCCAAACTTCAATCGAATCTCAAGGTGGAGATTTCCCAGGTATGACTCTTTGTTCAGGCTAGTTTCTTCTTGGTCATGATCATCTTTTAATCTTTGACCATTAACTTCATGAAATTCCTATGCATGTGCCTCTGTCAAGTTAATTCAGACACCATGAAAGAGCAACTGAAAGCAAGCAGGATTAAGATCTTGGCTGCCTTGCTGGTCTTCGCCATGGTTACTCAAGGCTTGGCGATTCGGGTCAAGGGGACGGTGAGGAATGACATCACCGACGAGGCTGTCAGCGCAAAAACCACCCTCGGTGCAGGCAGCAGCACAACCGTTGACAACCACCATGCAATCCCACGGGACCAGTATAGTAGCCATGGAGGAGAGGACGGATCAGGTGGCAGTGGTGGTGATACTACAAAGAACTAGTGCCATTCTCTGAGACTGTTCTGTTCGCCCAAGATATATATTCTGATCTCTAATGTTATATTGTATAGATGCCAGCAGCGCTAATATTATTACTATTCATGCCTACATGAAAATAAGCTGCTTAAGGGAAGAGTAATGTCGAAGATAATATGCTTGTTATTTACATCCTCACTGAAGGAAAAAGCTATGTTTTGTTGGAAAAATAAAGAAGAAGCTATATATGTAATAGATGTGATATTCTCGCGCATGTGTGTAAGGAAACGTTCATGATTAACACGGCAGTCATCAATAAAATTCATGCATGCAATCTGTTGTTCAGGAAAGAACCAAATTAACTACATACTTATGGTTGAGTACCGATTAATCATGGTCTTATGCTTCAATTTCTATGTTACAAGAAAAATTGTCCTACATGTACTAAGGGCAACTCTAATCGATGCGTAAAACTTAATACCGGAAACTCCACCCCCAAAACTGAAATCCAGAAAACATTCTGGGTATTGTCGGAGGAAGATGAGGAAATGACGATGAAGTTGCGAGCCTCCTCATTACAAAAAAGGGTTTTCCCTCACTTTATATTATAAAGTAACCATTACCGATCACAAAACATCTGCTGGGTGAATAGCACATCAAGCCCAGAAGAAAAGAGAAAGAGAAGAGAAACTAATGCCAATGACGGCAGCTCGACGAAACGTGGATGACCCGCCACTGATGTGCTCTCCAGAGTCGTCCCACTACACTCCTAGACTCCGTATCGCCGCGTACCAATCAGCACCTCCAAGAAGGAATGCAACAACGACGACACTGCTGCCTAAACATGTCCTAGGGTTTCCCCCGGTGTCGTAGTTCTAAGACTGACAGTAGAATGGGGGGTAGGTATGAGGAGGCAAGATTTACGAGTTCATGCCTTTCACGGTAGAAGTAATAGCCCTACGTCTCGGTGCCCGGAGGCGGTCGACTGGATTATATGTGTGTGGAGTTACAGGGGGTGCGAACCCTTGTCCCTGAGGAGGGGGGTTGGCTTATATAGAGTTCGCCAGACCCCTCCCGCCCTCAGTTACACAGGGTTTAAGGTACATAAAGATGGGGCGTTTCCGGTAATGCCAGTAATAAAGATACATAAACTTCAGTCGCAGGGTCGCTGCTATTGCACTCGGATGCGGTCTCGACGGAGCCTGTCGACAGGTCGAACAGGCCGTAGAGAGTTTCGTCGGGCTCGATTGTCGCGACTTGCGGGGTGGTCGACTGACGAGCCACCGCGTGTTTCACCCACCGCTGAAGCCGCTACCGACCGGATCGATTGCATCGGGGAACAGCGGGGAGCGAGGACACCACGGGAGCCGACTGATACTGGGTCGACGACAGTCGGAGAAGGATGCCGCGAACGCACGCATGAAAGTGCGTCGCCGCGCGGACAGGGAGCGTCTTGACGTCAAGGGGAGCTTCCTGAAGCTAGGCAGAGTCGTCGGCAACGAAGACGAGCGCGCCGAGACAGTTCTCGCGGCCCTCAGCCAATCCACCACCGGAAACCATGATGACGGGAATCGGAAAAATCGCAACCTCACCAAAAAGTCACTAAGACACCTGCCCCACGGTGGGCGCCAACTGTCGTAGTTCTAAGTCTGACAGTAGAATGGGGGGTAGGTATGAGGAGGCAAGATCCCAGCTATGGTGAAGTTGTACACACAAGATTTACGAGTTCATGCCCTTCACGGTGGAAGTAATAGCCCTACGTCTCGGTGCCCGGAGGCGGTCGACTGGATTATATGTGTGTGGAGTTACAGGGGGTGCGAACCCTTGTCCCTGAGGAGGGGGTGGCTTATATAGAGTTCGCCAGACCCCTCCCGCCCTCAGTTACACAGGGTTTAAGGTACATAAAGATGGGGCATTTTCGGTAACGCCAGTAATAAAGATACATAAATGACCATTAAGTCTATAGAGTAAATGTCCGACCGTTGCTGTACAGAGCGGCTTTCGATCTCCTGGTTGTCGCGTGACGACTCTATGGTCGAGTGACATTGAATCCTCCGAGTGGAATGCTTTAGGTCGAGTGGATGATGATATCCCTTGAAAGCTTCTGACTTTAGGGTGATGTCTTAGGGGAGGGTGTCTAGGTCAGGCCTATGACCCTACCCTAGGTACATAGCTTCATCACCCCGCACGCAGAGGGGAGTGCGGAAGGGTGCATCTGACGCCGTTCAGGAAGGAATGGTGGCACCCACAGGCGTCATCGCGTCGGTGCCGGATGAGCCGGCAGGGATTTCTCCCACACCCAAAACACCACTACCCGCCCGTTTCGAAGCCTTCGAGCCAGCTTGCCACACACCAGCATGCGCCACCACGGTCTTGACGCCACCCTTGTCGTCTCACTGAGATCACCATCATGAGGCCTTGAGGACGGAAAGTGGGAGTGCAAGGAAGCGGAGGCGGCAGCAACGAAACGGCGCATGAGGGAACTACCTCCACCGCCGTCGCGGGGAGGTCACTGCCTCCAGCACCGTTGCGGTAGCCGGCCGGATGTAGCACCTGGGGCACACCAGGACTCCTGGGCCCGGCCAGGCCTAGATCGGCCCCGCAAAGCCGGCGACCACGCCGCCACCACCCAGCATCCCGACGCATCACCTCCGCCTCCAGGGAGCAACACTGTAGATAGAAGAGCCACCCGCGCAGGCCCAGATGGGGCCCATATCTGGGCCGAGCAGGCGCTGCGAGCCGCGCCGCCGCGCAACTCTGCCGCCACGCTGCAGATCTCCCACTCCAGCGGCAAGTCATCCCACCGCCGTGCCGGACCGCCGCCACCTAGGAGAACCCCTGAGAGCCGCGTTGCCCCGCACTAGAACGTCTCTGAAAGGGAAAAAGTCGGGGGGGGGGGGGCACTGGCGTCGGAGCCGCCCGGGCCTTTGCCCGACGACCAACGCGGGCGTCTCCTCCTCTTCCACCTCCTCGGTATCGATGTCTTCCTGTAGCTCGATGAAGGCCTCCTTGAGGGCCCTTCATTGTGCCTTATAGGCGGCACCGTGCTCATGTGTGTGATTGTAGTGCGACACGAGGCCAAGGAGGCCTTGATTTTTTGGTACTCGTGAGTGGTGAACTTGGCATGGTACAAGGCCATATGGGCCAAGATTGTTAGGTGTTCCGCCAACTCATCGCCCTCATGCTCCAGTTTTTCGCTCAAGCTCCTCCCGCCACGTTAGTTGGAGATTTTACTCAATGGAGGATTTCGAAGCCATCATCAAGTCTTTGGTATCGAGCCTCTAGAGAGGGAAAGTTGTCCGAAAATACAGAGGAGTTATTGGAATTTGTGGGCGTGGTGAAGCTACCAAACTTCGCCAGTGTGGAGGAGCTGCCAGACGGTTGGCATAGAAGCTACCATGATAACTACACGGTTACGGTCAGGATGTTGAGTGGCATTGTTTGTGAGCGGGGGAGCAAACTTTGTGTCTAGGAATGGGAAGGTGGGGGCAATGTGGGTGTATAGATGGAGAGATGTGGCTAATCATTGTTGGCGGTTAGGAGGCAAAATGTCACTCGCACATGTTCTAGGGTTGGGACAAGATCCTGACGTCAATATATTGGCAATGAAGACAAATATTGTTGGCTAGTTTAAAAAGAGTGTATTTTGGATCACATTTGTTTGGGCTTACTTTTCAAGTCTTCACTTCAACAAATTAGATTGCATCCATGTTTTAAAAATAATCTCATGTTATAGAAGATGTATTCAATTCAATTTGGAAGGTCCCATGAGAATATGTAGCATGAATATACTTTGTATATACCAGTGCCTATTTTTTCTACCGAGTCCATGGAACATGGAATTTTAAAAATATTTAAAATCAAACCAATCTTTAGAATTATTTTGATATAAATATGTTCAGTACATACATGTACATTTTCATTAATAAACATTTGCATTTATGCGCTACTCAAAAGCATTGTAAAAACAATTTTGTGGATCTACATATAATAGCAAATAGCCCATCTATTATAGATTTGGATTTTTAAGCCCGCAAATTAATATATTTAGGTCCATAGTGAGAATCCACATGTTTAGGAAGAAGTACATAATTCGGAAAATAAAATTAAAATTTTCACAATAATAATAGAAAATGCACAGAACTCAGATGTAAATTAGTATTCCCCTTTCGCAGCAATACTTGACACAGAACTCGGACGTAAATTAGTATTCCCTTTTGCAATAATAATAGAAAATTCACCAATGTATATCCAATATTTGTCATATCTCATTAAACTTTTTAAAAAATACACTGTTTTGTTTTGCACAACATTTCACTTAGTTAAGAACTATATAACCAAAGCACCATTCTAGTGCACCACCAGGGATCATACCCCAGGTTTGACACATGTGTGTCTTATAAAGGTGAAATATTCTTTCAGTGAGAGGTGGCGTCCCCATTGATAGCGAGGCACCTGTGGTGACTTTCTCAATCTCAAGAACCGACAATTCAGTCTCTCGGATGTACTCATAGGGGTAAGGTGTGCATTCACATAGGTGAGTTTATGCACGTGTATCTGAGTGTCTGCATCTGTATTGTGTTTCTACAAAAAATATAATTAACATGCAGGCAAGTATTTCTAAAGGCATCCGTGTGATCGACCACAAAAAAAAATCATGAACAAACCAACACCAGTTTTATCTTGCCGAAGAGGTTTGAAATTGTAACGAGGAACTAATGGTCATAAAGTTTCATTTACAAATTGAAAAACAAGGTTAAGACAATGTAAAGGCGAGAATGTAAATGAAAATTGATATCTTCAAACAAAGGTTATACTCTATAAACTACCAAAAAATAAAAAAGAAAAGGCATAAGTATAACTACAGAAGGAAAACAAGTTTAAACTCTGAAGTATTTGAGATCAACAAATGTCTCAAATTCTGTGATAACATAAGCAGTGACCAAGAAATATAATTTGCACTTTGATGTTTTACTGATAAAATCTATAAATGATCTGGTGGGGTCGATGGAGAATCTTCTATAAATTAATTGATATGCCATGTCTAATAGTTTGTCAAATTAATGGGAACCAACCCGATTTCACGGTGGAAAAATGACAGCAAAGTGTACAACTTGCTTTTTACCACCCCATAGTAATTTCGTATCATCTGCAAGATTATATATTTCTGAAGATGTGGAAGTGACTGTCACCATAGCAACCTTGTTGCAGGTAATGCTTGATTATGCAAAAATCACGGAGCACCTGAAATAGCTCATCCCACACTAATCTAGTGGTTTCCACTTTACGGGGAAATGAGCTGTCCTTTTTTATTAGTGCTCAGTGGGGAGAATAATTACTCGATAGGTACACAACACATGCCACTACAAGTGTCATAGTCGACCAATCTAGCGATACATGCATATAAATATAGCTAGGCGAGGTCTAATATTTAGCTTTAGTGCTTTCCTGTCATAGAAAAATGGGGCATTAGGTGAAGATGACACAAAAAACAAATACGCCCTCTATATTAAAATATAAGACGTTTTCTGACACTGTTATAGACTCTAAATGCATCTTATAATAAGTTACAGAGGTAGTATCTAATTAGCAAGAGCATCTTAAAAATTGACAATAGTTAAGTTAGGTAAGGAAAATAACAATATTCATTTTTCCTCTTCCAGTAAAAGGAAAAGTAAACAGGATCAGTACCAGTTAATGTTGTGAACAACATATAGATGAAATTAACAGATATGCAATCGGGGTCATGACTGGCTGGCCCAGCAGGATTATACTCCTGTACTCGGAACCTTCCACTGGCCTCTCTCTCAAGATCACACTCGCTGCCACTGGGGATGTAGTCTTCAGCCTACTCTCGCTGATGGGGTAGGTGCTTCTCCTCTCTCGCACTGGTCAAGGTCGTTTGCTTCATAGATCTCACATTTGTGTAATTCAAGGTGGAAATTACTTCAATGTCGAGCAGAGGCCAGAGGGGCAACTTTGCTTAAGTATGCTTGGACAATGGGGTGGCTAACGTAAGAGAGTGTATCATGTTGTTTTTGGGCAAGGCGGTGAGTGGTTCATAAAACGCAATGTTATGTTAATTGATTGGATTTTACATGAATATATTGGATGCCCGAAGTACCATTTCATGTTTTTCCATGATGGTAACCCACAATATTACCTTCACTGGTTCGATCCGGCATTGATGATGTTATGTTGTCTCCTTGATGAAGGTGTTGCCTTCATAGGTTGAAGGTCTACCCTATGTTTTTGGGCGGGCAACAAAGGTATGTGCCATCGAGGATCAAAGCTCTTGATCCAACCTTCACTAACTATATCTAGCCATTAAAATTGACACACATGCATTTGCTAGGTTGACATCCTTCGCAGAAAACGCCTTCAAGAAGGAAGTACATAGTTGCCTTGACGTCGCTGAGTCCAATTTAAAAGGCCGAGACAAATATTTTCATCCTAGGCGCCAGGTCCAAACTATTCAATATAATGCCAGGGCATCCACACAAATACAATGTCATAAACAACGGTACATACACCACAAAAATTTGGTGTTTGATCCAACCATCAGGCAGACATGGAGTGGTGTTTCAGTCACCATCTTGATGGTAGTAGATCTTCGAACACTTGGTCCATTCCTTACTCTGAGTGAATCCATTGTGGCGTTCTCCGAAGATAGCCACCAAGGTCACCCCTGAAACTCCCCGTGTCATGCACTTACTTGGCCAAGATCAACAACGATCAGATCGAATCACTAGACCCCCACTTGCCAGAAAAGGGAGATGGCGAATCATTGAACGCCCATTATCTATGCACATGGTAGAGGCGTGTCATGCATAAACAGCACCACAAAAAACACCACATACGAAGAAGAATGAGCCACTGTTGAGCAAAGCCGATCTGACTTTGTTGATAGGCCTCTACGATTTACCCTAGTCGACCAGACCCTCGCTATCCGCGCGGGAAATACTCATGCAACACGAAACCACCACCATCATGGCGGCTATCTCTCATGGGCATGCACCTCACCACAAAATTATTGTGCGTAACGCGCAAGCCAAATGACGGCGCATCGTTCACACAGCCGGAGCATCGCCGATTTTGCCCCAGAAGAGGACAAGCAAATGGTGATGCTCCGTCAGTACGAAGAGCTAGAAGCACTCCTTTGGGTGTAGGGTCTGCCGCCTGCTCGACAAGGTCGAAAGTAGTGGCGAGGTAGATGAAAAGAGATTACCGTGCGCTGTAAGATGGAGAGGTCCCCATTGCTGCCTGCCAGCCAGGACGAGGGTACAGAGGGGATGGGATGGGGAGGGATTTCCTCTACATATATCCATAGATTTGTTTGCACAAAAATAAAATAAAAATATATACCCAGAGATTCATACCTAGCTTGCCACCCTTTGGGATACGTTGAGTCTTTCTTTAGTGAGTGTATTGAAAAGATGGAACCAAGGGCCTTTCCTGCTGATGTTACTAAGTATGGTAAAATTAATTTGGTAAGACCCATCTTTATCAGTTGTAAACTATTAATCACATCTTTATATGGAAACTAAGGTCGTGCAACAGTCCTATGTTCGTTAGGTTTTTATGTATGTTTATCTTATGATGTAAGTGGGAATGGTGCTGGAATCCATGCACCTTTCCGACAACAGGATAATTAAATATAGAGGCTAACGCAAAGAGCAGTCCAATTGCTTCATTATGGCTTGGGCAAATCTAGTTTTCACTAGTAGTCAGATAAAGCAAAGTGCGAGATCTGCTTTTCACCTGCAATCCTATAAGTACAATGATTAATAGCAACAGATAACTTCCGCACTCTTCATATTGACTTCGGTGGATTTCACCTAGATCTCCAACAAATATTATCTCTTCAAACTTTCCTTTCGTCCTTTTAGTTACTCATACAGAATTTCGGTGCATACATGTACAAAATGATTTTTTTTTGTATAGATTTATGTACCAACCCAAGAATGAAGGGATTAATTCAATGGTCTAGCCTATAAGTTTCCTTTCCGTAATGTCTAGCATGTAGTTTAAACAACTTACACTACTAGGGAAAACCCTATAGGTAGACCGGTAATAGCAGCGCGGGACTAACACAGGCGCTGCAGGTGGCATTTAGCAGTAGCGCCGGCCCACAACATGGGTGCTACGACTAAGTGGGCTCCACAGTGCCCCCCTGGGCTGCCACAGTAGTAGCGGG
>NC_057799.1:17785679-17794105 GCF_018294505.1 Triticum aestivum
ATCCCTCCTGCCTCCCTCCATCCCGGCCTCCTTCCTCTGTTCTTGTAGAATGTAGGTTTTTTTTAATTTTTTTGAATAAAATAGATGTAGATTATTTGAATGGAATAGAAAATTTTCAGTAAATATAGGTCTCTTGAATAGATTAGAAAAAATTTCAGTAAATGTAGGTGTTTTGAATAGAATAGAAAATTAGTAAATGTAGGTCTTTGAATAGAATAGAATAGTAAGCGTTGAATAGAGTAGAAAATTAGAAAATGTTCAGTAAATGTAGGTCTTTTGAACCAAATACCTTTAAGTATTTTAGGTATCAATTAAAATATAAAAATGTTGTTGCCAATTATATTGCGAATTATTTTTATGCATTTTTACATTGCCAAATTTAGAGAGAGAGAGCGACCTACTTTCTTGAAGAACCAGGGTATTTAGTTATGCTTTTTGTCCAAATGAAATGCAATGAACACCAAGTTTTTGTCAATATTGAACCATTGAAATGCAATGAGCATCAAGTTTAATATTTTCTATATAAATGCTCATGTGTGAATGCTGATGTGTGGCACAGGGTAGATCACCAATGAGCCGGTCAACGATGCCGAAAAGATCACCGATGACACCCGAATTATCAACAACCATCGTCTATGGTGAGTAAACATGGTCTATGTGGTTGCTTAAATACGAAAATGAAGGATATGTGCTTGCCCAAGTGGCCTATATGTTTGCAGGGAACACCTCCGAGTGGCCTATGTTTTGACGGAGTGTTTATTCATTTTCGTTCCAATAAATTTTAGGCGCTCGATATGTCCTATTTTAGCAAAGGTCATACCAAATTTTTTGTGAATTTTAGCATGACATGTTCTAGAACATAGGTAATATCGAGTGCCCTGGATTTGCCGGAAAGAAAATTAAATGACATTTCGGGTTGACTTTATATCTGTCGGGGCTCCATACACGACGGTAAAAAAATCAGTGAGGGAGGGTGTCCACCATATATGAGAGAAGAAGAATGATGACTATTGTCGTGGGTGTCGCTCTTCCTCTTCGTTCTCATGATAGACCTTTTGGTAATGCACGGGAAGGAAGAGAAGAGCGACCATCATTGATGGTCGAAAAATCAGTGAGTGAGTGTCCACCATATACATCGGTGAGGAAGAAGAATGCCGACTATTGTCATGGGGACCACTTGTTCTTTTGCAGGTGTTATACATTTTGGTGTAATGCACTTTTGAAAGAAAGGCCGAGCGACGATCATCAACGGACGCAAATACCGGAGAGGAAGAATCCCGACTGTTGTCGTGGGGGTCGCTTTTCCTTCGTTCCTGTGTGCTAGCCATTTTGGTGTAATGCACTCGGGAACGAAGGGAGGAGCGACCATCAACAACGGTCAAATATATCAGAGAGGGAGTGCCCACCATATACACCACATGATACGAGAGTTTTCATGGAAGACTCGACAGACCAAAAGTCAACCCGTGCTAAATAGTGATCTGTGTGTTGAGTTTCTGGTAATTGTCGTTGATTTATGATCTTTGAATTATGAACACAGGAATTGTCTGACGATGATAGGATCCCCGCGTGCGATTACTGCAGCGACGACCGGGGTATGTGCGGCAGGTATCATCTGGAAAACGGTAGGTACTTCACCATAATGCTTGACGAGACCTTCGATGTTTTTATGGTAGGTATTAACTTGTGCTTCTTTGCATGAAGGTGTAATTAAGCACGACTTGTGCTTCTTTGCTTCAACGTGTAATTTTCGTCTCTTTCAATTCAACTAGTGCATCCCCTGCCATGCAAGACTGTTTATCTTGGAGAAGCTCAGTTTCCAAGAGAGTGAGAATATGGAGACGAGGAGAGCGCACCTCATGACTAAACATGGTTACGCTTTTCGGGTTAAGCTCTACAATGCACTCAATCACTCGCATTTTAGTTGCTCTAATTGGAGAGCTCTCTGCAAGGCCGATGGATTTCAGGAGAATATGCAAATAACCTTGGATATCCGTCCTTCGTCATGAAGATGATATTGAAAATAATATCGACATTTGGGTGGATGTGGATATGCCTCCAGTTCTGCCTCTATGTGAGTTTGTCTAACAAATTTGTGAAGTAATTTATATTGTTTATTTAAAAATATTTGGTGTTCATCCCTACTAATCCTGTTTATTTATAATTGTCAGCTTATTTCTTTTCTTCAAGAAATACTCGAAAGGCTATAGACAAGACGTACTACAGCTATGGCTCTAAGCTAACTTGTGAGGAGAAAAGGATATCTTGTCTCATCTATAAATGATGTTGAGATTTTTAAGGACAATTATCAAATTATCCCAAACGATAGTGGATATGTGCCACTAATCCACGAGTTGCATGATGGTAACTTCATTGCAAAAACCTAGTATGATTTTGTTAACTCTGGTTGCATACATTCTTCTTAAGTAAACTACATTGCTAACTATATATATGTTACTATTATGTCCCTCAACAGAAGCCCCCGAAGAAGGTTGTGCCTGACATGATGTTTACTGAAGGTCATATGCATATGGTTACCTTACGACCGACTCCCCAACGGCTTACCACGGTGCATACATGATTTCTCTAAGAGATGAAAGGCCCGATATGAAAGAATGGAGCTAAATAATGAATGCATGCAGGAAACCAATTGGAGACAACATGAATGTGCGCAATCCACAAGTTGGAGACAGGTGGATCTCTATTCTCCATTATGGAGATGGACCGGTTTACCTGTTTTATGCTATTTTACCTAAGAAAGAGGAGTAGGTACTAGGTAGTACTCATCATGTGCCAAGAACAATTAGCTAGTGTTGGTTATGACTATGATGATGAGGAGGAGTTGTTATTATGATGATGGTGAGTTATGTGCTAGAATGTGTTAGAATGATGAGTTGCTATATGACTATGAGATGATGATGACGAGGAGTTGTTATTATGATAAGTTTTTACATGACTATGATGATGATGAGTTGTTATTATAATGATGATGATGACTTGTTATTATGATCATGCTGAGTTATTATGTCAATGGGTGAAAGAAACGCAGATTAGATTCAAGTGGATGGATCCAAAGTGACCAAGTGTCCAACTTGGTCACTTTGGATCCATCCACTTGAATCTAATCCGCATTTCTTCCACCCATCAATATAATAACTCATTATGATCATAATGATATAACAATCTCTTAATTGCCACTATATCAAAATTTCTATAACGGTGTATAGATACAATATGAAACAGAAGAAATGAAATACGATGAATAATAGTAGCGCGGCTACAGCACATGCTGCTACTACTTAGCAGTAGCGCTGGTCTAAAAGTTAGTTGTAGCGTCCTAACAGTAGCGCAGGTACCGCCGCTAGGTAAAAACCCCACGCTACTACTAGGGTTTTCCGTAGTAGTGTTAGGATATTGTGCCATATTAGATGGTGAAACTTTTGTCGGTTGGTACATTTGGCGAGTTTACATTGGAAATTCTAGACCTTAATAAGTTAATTTAGTTTCATCTTTCCTTTTTTTGCTTTACCAAGTTGTATTAGCATTTTTTAATCATGTCATGTTTTCGTATGCCCACTTTCCAATCACTTATATTAAACAAAAGAAAATTCCATTGTTAATTTTATAAACTAGAGCCAAGAGGATACCCGGCGCGTTGCCATGGGAATTTGTTGATGAATAATTGGGTTTATAACATGAGAACCAAAAGTAAAAATACATATGACTTGTTATATGTGATTTGTATATTGGTAACAACATATATGGAATATATGTATTATAAATGAATGAAAACATTTTTCCATGCATGGTTGAATGTTGTGGTTGATTTTTTCCCATGCATGTTGAGGCGGGCCTTATTCCATTCACAATTGTATGGTGAGGTGGCTTGCTTGTATGTTGAGATAAATAAGTTAGTGGGATGACTCTCTTAGGTATATAGGACTTGCATATATAGTTATCTTACAATCCTCCGTTTAGTAATATGGATGGCAAATTATCTTCATTCTTGATTTCAGTACTATGATATTAGTAGATATTTTGTCGCAAAAAACATCAATTGACTTAGCATGTATAGGTAGGTGAAAATTAATGATATATGTATGATGATATTTTGTCTATAGTATTATCATACACATACGATCAAGTACGTACTTGTTTAACCCTTCACATTTGAAGGAAAGTAACTACTGAATGTTGTGGTCAAGTTTATTGTCCTAGCATCCAAAAGCTTTTAACATCAACTACACCACAAGAAAAGTAGCCTTACAATAGAGTTTTTAAGACTCTTATTTATAAATATAATAATTTCAGAAGTACAATATACACGTACTTGAACATTAAGTCCTCAAAACAAGATAAAAGTTACATAGCAAGCACGTGCATGATCTCGCACTATGACTTATCTTAAGTTATTTCAATGATAATAACGGGAGTTAGTTTCCCACCTTCTTCTTCTGTGCTCTCCATGGAACTGTGGAACATCCCTTGGCAGGGGTAGTTCAATAGTGGACACGCATGATGAATTTCCTCACCAGCAGGGGTACTCCTTCCATAAACAGAAATAGAAGTCAGTTTGCGCATGCTCTTCACTTGCATTGCATTCCCCTCGATGCTCCTTGAACTGACACATTGGCATGAATTGGTAAGAAGCATTGACATGATCACCAACACAATGACCTTCATTGTTGATACTTCTTGCAGACCCTAAGAAATAAACATACATAGGTCAGTCATTGAGCATCATCTTATGCAGTCTGTATAAAAAAACCATACATAGATTGATATGGTAAGGGTTTTTGAAATAATACAACATCGAATGCACATGCATAAGATTGTAAATATTCACCAAACATGGATATTGCTGAAGTGCAGCTAAAAGCTTGTCATTCACCTTCTCCTGGTAGACAAAAATGTGATATGGTGATGCACTACTTATAGGAGATAAAAATGGTGATGTTCGATTTGAACTATTCAAGGTAAATCTTCTCGTGTAAAAACTTGATTCTCCACCAATAAAAGATACTAGACAACTGAAAGTGGGTGAATTTGATGTGCCTGGAATATGATAGGTCAATTTGCATTAATTGTTAGACTTTATCATGTGTCTCTAAACAATGTGAATGGACATTTACTATCTTGCGCAGCATTATCACACCAGGGGATGAAAGGTGTAATGAGTCTACTTTCCAGCAGTCTTATTGCTCCGAAAAAAGAGTAACTTGTTTAACCATTAAATATAATGTAAAATGCAATTCGAGGTGTACTTATTTAGGGGTGACTTTGAAACTACATATCAGCCTTGGTCCAAGAAAGACTGATGTTTCATGTCATACTCTCTGAGATTAATCTCCAGGGCACAACATTGTCATGTTCCTTTATCTCTTCAGCACCACCACACTATTTGTTTCATCATATTGCCCTCCTTGCATGTTGACGCTATTTTTAATCATTCTATTTCAGCGCTCCCCGAAGTGAAATTTGCATGTTGTCGTAGGGAGGAATCAAAATACATTGGCCATGTTCTTGAAAAAACAGAAACAATGCTAGCTATGAGCTTGCTAATCTTTTTGGAATTATATATGGTTAGTCGTTCTTGTCCATGGAGTAAATTTGATTTTAATTGTAATGACTACATTCATTCTCCTTACCCACTAACATTATGTCCTTGTTTGTAAGGAAACAAGATATGCAAATGGTAATCTTGGTTCTAGTTTGTGAATCACTAGGGAAAACTATGTACTGAATATCTGTTTATTAAGATGACATATTAAGGGAATTGTGGCACTCTTGCACGTAGACTATTTATTTTCAAATATTATCAAACCTGCTAATTACCACTTCGTGTAGGTACCTATATTTTTGTGCACATAACTGAAAAAAGTTAACTGAATTACTTTAGATAGGACACAGCTCAAATGACCATAGGTTAAACGATAATGGAGAAACCTAATTCACCATCTTTTTTAAGACAAGACAGCTGAAAATTACATCCATGGTGTCATTATTCAAAAAGCAATCTGCTTTTGACCACTGGAGATGATAGCTCAAGCCGCTATATGGATCTTGAAAAGTAAATTTCCTGATTGTGCCATACAGTAAAAGAAGGTAAACGTTTGGGGGGGGGGGAGTAGTTTTCACCCTGCCATCATTTCTCTACACAATCTCCAGTTAGTGGAGGATCCATCACTAGTAGAAAAAGGGGCTTTCGTTCGGGCCTGGCCAGCCCATTAGTCCCGGTTTTTATATGAACCGGACCAATGGGTGCATTCGTCCCGGTTCGTGAGCCCAGGTGGCCGGCCGGGGCCTCGTGGGCTTTGGTCCCGGTTCGTCTGGAACCTTTTGTCCCAGTTCTAGGCAAGAACCGGGACCAATGGGCCTCGCTCCTGGCCCACAACCATTGGTCCCAGTTCCAGCCACGAACCGGGACAAATGAGTTGCCTATATATATAGCCCATCGCCGGCGAGCAGAGCACTCCACACTGCTCTGTTTTTTGCTGGCCGGCGAGGGGAGGGCATTTGGGTGCTCTAGCTCACCTCCTATGCACATGAGGTGTTTGATGAAATGTCCGAGCCACACTAGTTAATATTTCTTCTCTCGAAACTCGACCTCCGAGCTCAATTTTCCCCGAGATTTTTCTAGGTTTAGCGGTCCGTCACGTCCCGTCCCCGTCTTCACCGCCGTCGATCGCCCGCGCCGATCTCGTCGTCGGCACCACCGTGGTGAGCCTCTTGTTCTTATCTTCTTTCTGAAAGAAAAAAAATTCTTACTTCAGATAGATACTTGTCTAATTTTCTTACTTTTATTATTCCTTGTTATTATATAGTGCGATGGTTCTGGTATCAGCCCCCGTCAGCCCTCGTCCTGTCTATGATTCGGATGTGGTATATATTATCTTTTTATAACTATTTGGTTTAGTTATTGTTTATGACAATTATGCCGACCAACGTGACATAGATTTTATTTATGTAGGAGGTGGTTGAACCTGAAATTCCAACCGACCCTATTGTGGAGAGGTTAAATTTAGTTGAATAAGAAAACAATTACTTGAAGGAAAAAAAAATTGAGGAGGAGAAGATGATATTGGAGTTGCATGTTGCGGATGTCTTCGATGATCACAAGATCAAGATGGATGCAATGCGGTTGAAGATTAGAAAGATTAGAAAATATGCCATTCATACCGAGGCCTGGTATCATTATGCCGTTGGATCAATTGTTACCTTAGTTGTGATTATGATTGCATTTGTTGTTCCATTGAAAGGTTTTACATAGTTTCAATGTATGGTTTAACTAGATGCTCTGGAGAGCTATATGTTGTTCAATTTGAACTATGTATGTACTTTGGTTTTAATGTGATGATGAACTACTATTAATTTGGTCACTTATCTATCCATGTTCATTTGTAGTGCTTTTGAATTTCAGGGTCTTATAGCTGAAAAAAATCAGTAAATGCACGAAAGATATCAAATGAAGTCAGAAAGGGTTGAAAATTGATGATGTGGCTTTGAATGGTGCATTTTGAACACAGAAAAACTATGGAGTTCAAATAAGTTCAAAAATATGAAATCCCTTTGTAACAGACGAGTTTCCGTATGAAACCCTGATACTTCGAAAGAGTTTGTCCGTTTTGTACACGAAGTGCATCCAGTTTTTGCCGTAAGCCTCTCTACTTTCTTGCACATGCTATGTGGGTGAAATGATGATACCATGCCAACTTTCAACCTTTTCAGAGTTTATTTGTAGTGCTTTTCAATTTCAGGGTCTTATAGCTGAAAAAAATCAGTAAATGCACGGAAAATATCAAATGAAGTCAGAAAGGGTTGAAAATTGATGATGTGGCTTTGAATGGTGCATTTTGAACACAGAAAAACTATGGAGTTCAAATAAGTTCAAAAAATGAAATCCCTTTGTAACAGACGAGTTTCCGTGTGAAACCCTGATACTTCGAAAGTGATTGTCCGTTTTGTATACGAAGTGCATCCAGTTTTTGCCGTAAGCCTCTCTACTTTCTTGCACATGCTATGTGGGTGAAATGATGATACCATGCCAACTTTCAACCTTTTCAAAGTTCATTTGTAGTGCTTTTCAATTTCAGGGTCTTATGGCTGAAAAAAATCACTAAATGCACGAAAAATATCAAATGAAGTCAGAAAGGGTTGAAAATCATAAACAACTTTTTTGTTACAAACTTTAATAGCAAAAATAATTATCATAAAATAAAATAAATAATTAATTAGAAACAAAATAATATAAACTATAATAAAATATATAAGTAGAAACAAAATAAAATAAAATATAATAAACATTAATAACATAAATGAAATTTATGAAACTAAAATTACCAAACTATTTTCTGTTCAAAACATTATAAGCAACCTCTACTAAAACTATATAAAATTCATGCAACTAAAATTATCAAAGTATTTTC
>NC_057799.1:17794606-17795154 GCF_018294505.1 Triticum aestivum
GCCCCTGCCCGACGCCGACCCACGCCCCTGGCCTGCCCCGACCACACGCCGCCGCCACGTTCGGTCCGGCCGCCGGCCTTCCTCTCTTTTTTTTTTCATATATATGATTTATTTTCAGATTATGTGCATATGTGTGATTATATGTATGTGTGTATATATGATTATATGTCCTATTTTTTTCAGATTTTTTGTTCATTATATATGATGATTTGTTTTTTGTATTTTTATAAAAATGTATATATGTATGTATGTTCTCTGTGTATATATGTTCATATATGCAAAAGTTAGATGTTTAGAAAAGTTTTATCTATATATGTTCTCTGATTTAGTACATTTTAGGTTAGTTTCATTTTTAGAAAAGTTCTATATATTTAGGAAGAAGGAAGAGAGAAGGAAGAAGGAAGAAGAAGAAAAAGTTTTATATATGCAAAAGTTACATTTTTAGAAAAGTTTTATATATCTAGCTAGGAAAGGAAGAAGAAGAAAAAGAATGAGAGGAAAAAGGAAAATAAGAAGAGGAAGAAAGGAGAAGAAGAAGAGGAGAAGAA
>NC_057799.1:17795557-17801556 GCF_018294505.1 Triticum aestivum
TGTCGTTGTCGATATACCCCCTCCCGATAACTTCAACACGAGGGGGGGGGGGGTCGATATACCCCCTCCCCGATAACATTATTTTCCCATGTATGTATGTCGTCGTTGTCGATATAACCCCCTCCCAGATAACTTCGACATGAGGGGTGGTCGATATATATACCCCCTCTCGACCGTGATAACTTATACCACGGGAGCACCCTCCCGGCCCTCTCGCTCGACCAAAACTCTCGAGGACACCCAAACCCTAGAAAAAAACGATGTCGGTCTCCTACCCCCTCCCGCCGCGCCCCTACCCGATTGACAAACTCTCTTGAGGCCACCCAAATTTACCAAGTTAAAAGAGCGTTGTCGTCGAGGGCACCCCGAACCCCTTGAAGCGTTGTTGAGGCCACCCCAAACCCTTGAAGCGTTGCCGTGTTGCAAATATTTGAATAATAATTGCCATGTTGTAAATATTTGCAGAAACTATGGATCCGCACCCCCGAGACGAAGCAAAAGAAGCGGTGTTGGGGGTGATAATCGCACACGGAAGTGATGCTGTCTTGTCGTTTCTCAACGACACATGCACTGATGGTCTGGAAAGACAGGATGAAGAAGCGGGCTACGATGATGATCAAACAATGGAGGAGGAAGGACACCATGATGACGGCTCCGGTGACCGAATGGAGGGGAAGGACACCGTGATGACCGCTCCGGTGACCGAATGGAGGGGGAAGGACACCGTGATGACGGCTACGGTGACCGAACGGAGTTCGGCCAGGTATATATATTAATTAATTAAACATGTGCTGACTATATAGCTAATTGATGCATTAATTGTTTTTGGTATAACACATATTAACTCTCTTCCTTTTCTTCTTTTCTAGCCCTCCGGATCGAGCAACACTTCGGTAACGAGACGAGGCCCGAAGAGAAAGTTGCGCACGGATGAAAGGTACACGATCATCGAAATTGATCGCGCTGGCCAACCGATTGAACCCCTCCGGACCAAGCAAAAATTTAATGCTCAGTGCGGGGTTCTAGTTTGGGACATGATCCCGATCAGCACCGAGCAATGGTTGAAGCCTAAGGACATAGAATCTCAGGTGTCTTATGTCAGCGATAAGCAGAAAGCTGATCTTTGGACCGCGCTGCAGGAAAATTTCACCTTCCCGCCAGAGGAAGATCCGGAGAATCCAGTTAAAAAGCCAATGATCAAGGCTTATGCTCTTAGGAAGATGGCTGAGCTATTCAGGAGGTGGAAGAATGAGCTGAAATCATCGTTTGTTGACCAAGACAAGACTCCAGAATTCATCGGCCGATTTGAGAAGATCAAAGATCAGTGGCCCGCATTTGTCACCAAAAAGAAATCTGAGAGAGCCGCGAAGATGTCCGCGACAAACAAGAAGAATGCTGCAAAGAAGAAGCATCACCATCGCACGGGGTCAGGTGGCTACCTGAAAGCCCGGCCGTTGTGGGACAAGGCTGAGAATGACCTCATTGATAAAGGGATCGAACCAGAGACGCGACGCTGGCCAGACCGTTGCAGGACTTGGTTCTTCGGGGTTGGGGGAAAATTGGACCCTGTAACAGGGAAGTGCGTTTGGACCAATGAGCAGCTGAACACACCCATCGAGAAGCTTCAAGAGTATATCGAAAAAGCGCAGCAAGGGACCTTCGTTCCGGACAGAGAGAACGACGAGCTCACAGAGGCCCTTGGGAATCCTAAGCACCCCGGATGGACACGAGGCACGCCAGGCTCCCTTTCGTGGAAGGCTGGATTTCCCGACGCAGGCGGTTACAAACGCCGGGAGAGGAAGAAGAAAAAGGAGTTAACCCAACTACAGGCGCTGCATGCAAGGGTACAAGCGCTAGAGGAACGAGACGCAATTCGCAGCACGCGACCTGCCGAAGCTACCCCGCCATCTTAGTGGAGAAGAAGCGTGGCTTCCACGGAGCTGCTTCAGGAGCCTGTCTTCACGGCTCCTGCTAGCTACCCCATAGATGCTATCACAGAGTCTCGACATTGCCACCTTATGACGCAGTTGATGGAATTGAAAGTCAAGGCGGCTGTTGGCTCTGTTGTACCTCCTGAACCTGGCGCAACTTTTCATTGCAGGCTGATTCCAGAAGGATATGCTAGGGTGATGGTGGATGAAATCACAGAAGGATTTGAGGACCTCCAGCTTGACCACCCTACGGGTGATGGGGAGACTCGGCTGGGTTCTTGTCTGAAGACTCCATGCATATGGCAGAAGGAGCTCATCAACCTTCCGAACTGGACGCCTCGGCCTCCTCCTCCTCCTCCGGCGAGTCAGGGCACTCCGCCTCCTCCACCGCCTCCTCCTCCGGCGAGTGACGATCAGGGCACTCAGCCTCCTTCTCCGGCGCGTGGCGGCACTCCGCCTCCTTCTCCGCCTACGCCGGCGCGCCCGAGTAGACACGAGCCTCCTCCTTCTCCGCCTCGCCAGCAAGGGCGGAAGAGACCCGCCGCCGCCCCGGCTGCTCCGGCGCGTCGTAGTCCTTCTCCTCCGCCTCGTAAGCAATCACGAAAGAAGACAGCCGCAGCCGCTACGTCTGCTCCGGCGTCTAGCAGTACAGCCAGAGGCGGGAGGCAATACAGATACGGTCCACCTCTCAAGCCTCTAGAGAAGTTACCGTACGAGATGACCGTGGAAGAAAACAAGAAGATCGTGCAAAAAGAAGTGAAGGACTTCTTTGAAGGGACGAAAGCAGAGAGACCTCCACCTCCGGAAGAGAAGGTAGATCCGGTGAAAGCAAAGCGCACTATCGATGCCCTGAGGAAACCACCAAAGTCTCCGCCGAAAACCAACTATGAGCGCATTACTGAAAAGACATATCTTGAAGCGGAGCGGTCGGGAAGTACTGTCAGTGATCAAAGGTTAAAAGAACGACGAGCAGCTGGGAAAAAAATTGCCCAGCGCGGCGAACAAGCGAACCAATCGTGCCCCCCGCTCAATGTGTCTAGCAACATCGTCGCTAATGCTCCGGGGATGGTGCCCGGTTATGGCAATCTTGGAGATTACCTGCCCGACGATGTACATTATGATTTCTTGGAGGTGGACGGACACAGATACGAGTGCGGGAAGCCTCTCGTCAAAGATGAAAAATCTCTAACAACGATGATGCGAAGATTCCATGATTGGTACATGAAAACCTGCAGAGAGTCTGGGGGGACGAATACTTTGTATCTGAGAGTTAAAGAGGAGCACGACCTCGTTGGAATTGATCCGTTGCATGTTCCATTTGAGGAGTTCTTCCAGTTCTTCAATCAAAAGGCCCACGATAAATTAACGGTCACTTGCTACTGTCTGTAAGTACTACTTCTGTCATTAAGTCTCTATATATAGCTCAGCTCTTTCATTGCATGTATTTATAATTATCCTCACTATATTATGCAGATTGAAGATCGTCGAGTGCAGAAAAGCAGAAATGTATGATATTGGGTTCATTAACACAAATCTCATAGATGAATTTCAGGTTAAAAAGAGCGCCCAAGATGCCGAGGCCAACTTGCTCAAACCATTGCTAATAAATCAAAACAAAGATTTAATGCTCTTTCCTTACAACTTCAAGTGAGTGTTACTGTCATGTGCATATTAGGTTTCCCTTATTACCCGAGCGAGGTTATAGTAATGTAATTGATGAGTTATGCATGCGTGCGCAGCTTCCACTATATTCTCCTGGAGATTAAGCTTGAGCGGGGACTAGTAACCGTCTTAGACTCGAGACGAAAAGATCTCGGGACCTATGCGGACATGACTAAAATTCTCAACAAGTAAGTTCAATCGATCATTATCGCACCATATCGGCAACTTTTTGTTCATTTCCTGATATCTCAAGTACTAATTATTTTCTTTGTCTTGCAGGGTTTGGAAACAGTTCACCGCAGAAGCTCCGGGACTGCCGAAGGAGCTGCAATATACATACCCGAAAGTAAGTACTACTAGCTAGCTAGTTGCGCGCATCTCCCGTTGATTCTAGCTACTTTCATCAATGCCATTTATAATGTTTCATTATCAGTTTGATTGACCTCTATTTCTCGTAAAGTGCTTGTGGCAGGAACAAAGGAATGATTACTGTGGATACTACGTGTGTGAGTTCATCTACAACGCGACTTGCAAAGGTAAGCGGGGCTACTCTAAAAGACGATATGAAGTGCGTAAGCAATAATATTCACAATTTCATTTTATTACACCATCATTTCTGTTGAGTTTCATTCATATATATGTATGAACCCCCTTCTTCAAATTAGACGTGTCAGATGCGGAATGAACTCCTACCACAAGATCGCATGAAAGCAATTCAAGAGGAATTGGCGGGATTCTTTCTTGACCACGTCATCAATAAAGTCGGAGAATACCATGTGAAAGTTGAGTTCAAATGATAGGGGATTGTAAGAGATCTTACATATTATATATGTATGTAGCCAGTAGCGTCGGATAGATAATACGAAAACTTGTTGTTCGACCAATCTCTTGGAGAAGTAGAGGTCGATCACTTCTCTCGGTATGCATCAAGAACTTCTGTACTTAATGGTTTGCTTCATTTTCTTACTAGCTAGCGTGTCGAGGGCCTCTCTATACATATAGTACGTAGCGTCGACCAAGCACGGAGATAAGAGAGGACACTTATCTCTATTAATTAATTAGCTACCTAACACAATATATGAAAAACCTTAATTAACCATACAAAACCGCCAAATCCACCCCCCCTTTCAGAAAAAAAACCCTAGCCCCTGAACAGCTGATGCGTGGATGCCTATTGGTCCCGGTTGGTGCCACCAACCGGGACTAAAGGGCCTCCTGCCTGGGCTCGCAGCACCGGCCACGTGGAGGCCCATCTGTCCCGGTTAGTATAAGAACCGGGACTAAAGACCTAGGCATTAGTAACGACCCTTTAGTCCCGGTTCCCCAACCGGGACAGATGGGCCTTATGAACCGGGACAAATAGCCCTTTTTCTACTAGTGCATTTTCCATGGTAGAGTGTCAGATGTGAACAAAAAAGAGGCAAACATCCATTCTTGCCCCCTATAAGTAGCTTATCACATCACATTAAGTTTATTCTCTACTAGAGAGAGCTGTACAAACCATTCAGTTCAACCAATCTGAGCAGAATTATGTAAGTACTACTTCTTGCATTTTGAAGAGCTTCGTCTTCCTGCAGTTATCCTAATTAACTTTCTTGTTTTCTTATTTCCATAAGTACACTAATGAAGATAAGTGTGATCATGGTTGTTGGGCTGATTTTTATCAACCTATGCACCTGCATGCCAAGAAATGTGGCGAACCATGAATCTCACGATACAGTGGTGCCACAGAAGGAAATGCGCAGTCTGATGTCTGGCACTGCTGGAAGGAACCGGCCTCCGAGCAATGATCACCAGTGCCCACTTGGAACCTACCCTAATTGCCAAGGGATGTCCCAGAATACTCAAGAAGCAACTCAAGATGTTGGAGGAAACTAAGGCAAACAGAGGGATTATGAGACGGAATGAATACCCCCAGTTTATATTGCTTTTACTTCCACGTACGGAGTCATTTGGCATGAGATATGTTCCATGTTGTCAATGTTTCTGTGTAATCCGTCCATGGCACCTTATATGCTACACACAATCAAGTTCTCAGTAATGTACCTATCCTATATGCTACTGATGTACTGGTTGAATTAACGGACACTCATCTGTGTATGATACTTGAGTAAAATATTTTCGAAGCTAAGATACAGTAAAGTGTGGTGCGTATGCACTCCCACGGTCCCACCGCACTTCGGCGCTCATCTAGAGATGCTTATGCTTCTAAAGAAGCATCCGTCGGGCAGAGATGCTTACCTTTATGCTTGTTCCGTTTCAAAGGAAAGAGCACACCCTTGGAACTCTACTATGGCTCTCAACTCTGAACTCATGTTGATCTCCAGAAGAAAGTCGCTGCTTATTTCAGGGTGAACACAAATCTTCCGTCAAATTTGTACAATGCAGCAAGCCTTGTGCATGTCA
>NC_057799.1:17801743-17802595 GCF_018294505.1 Triticum aestivum
AGCTTAAGATTCAGGCTGTACTTGGAAATATACCAACGAAAAAAAAGATCTTGGCAGTCGTAGACTGAAACAAGCAAAATCAGTGGTCAACTAGTTTCTCCGAGGTTTCCCTGTTCTTGCAAGAGTCGGCGAAAGACAGAGTGAGTTTACATAAATAAATTGTTGTCCTAACAGTGTTGCCACATGCCTCAAAGCATCTATTCAACGAACAGAAAAAGACCATGCATATATGCAAATTGGAAAAACGATGCTGAAAGCCTGAAACCCATAAGAGGACATAACCAACAACAGTTCGAGAAGGCCATTGCATGTGTCACACTGCAGAATCCATAATACATTACGCCCCATGTCTGAACATTTAGTGGACCACGATTGAGAAATGCCAGCTAATAAACGTCAAATGCATATAACTCCATAAGCAACAGTAGTACTCAACTACCTTTGGTTAACATTAGAACGCCGCAAGTATTACATTCAGACAGCAGGAAACATAACTAGAGTAGAGAGGAAACAACTAGAATCATGTCGAGATTACTGAGATAGAATAAGAGAACTGATAGTAAAGGACACGGGAACCTCTAGAAGCTTCGTACTCAAATTAAAGATTAGGTAAAACAATGTTTCTGAGGTAAGTAAGTGGCATGGGTAAACCATTATATGTCAAGACTTAAATAATACACAACAATGATCAAAGCACCAGCAGCGGGTACCAATTGGCTCATTGCTTTACCTGATTTGAGCAAATTAACTCCTGAAGATAAGAGCTAAATGAGAAACGAAAATTCAAAATAATGGATTGTAGAGATGTGTAAAGAAAGTAAGCAACCTGGGTATCCAAGTACAGTTCTGTAC
>NC_057799.1:17804444-17808986 GCF_018294505.1 Triticum aestivum
CGCTCTTCTTTTATTTCTATTCTATATCCGCTCTTTCGGTGCGTGCCCTGCCACCCCCCCCCCTTGTCTTTTGGGCCTTTGGTCACAGCTCAATGTACACATTAGTCTCGGTTGCATTACGAACCAGGATTGGTACCGGGCAGCATCCGCGGCAGATTTGCGACGATATCGCTAGACACCTTGAGCGAGGGGCACGATTGGTTCTCCTGTTCTCCGAGCTGGGAAATTTTTTCCCACTTCTTCTTTCTGCTAACCTTTTATCACTTGAAGTCATTCCCGACCGGCGCGCATCTTCCAGTGTCTTTTTAAGACAACGGACATGGTTGTCATCCGACGAAGGCGGTGGTGGTTGCTCCGGAGGTGGATGTTTCATTGGTCTTCGCGTTTCAAAGAAGTCCTTCACTTGGGCTTCACAGATCTCTGTGCTTTCTTCCACGGTCATATCGTATGTTAACTTCTCTAGAGGCTTGAGAGATGGACCGAATCTATATTGCCTACCGCCTCTGGCTGTACTGCTAGACGCCGGAGCGGCGGCATCTCTCTTCCGTTGCTGCTGACAAGTAGTAGAAGGAGGCGGAGTGCTCCGACGCACCGGAGCAGCCGGAGCGGCGACTTCTGTCTTTCGCCATTGCTGACGAGGCGGAGGAGGAGGCAGGCTGCTCGTATGGGCCGGAGCAGGCGAAGAAGGAGGAGGAGTGCTGCCCTCACGCGCGGGAGCAGCTGGAGAAGGAGGCGGAGTAGTTGGGGAACGTAGTAATTAAAAAAAAATTCCTACGATCACGCAAGATGTATCTAGGAGATGCATAGCAACGAGAAGGGAGAGTGTGTCCACGTACCCTCGTAGACCGAAAGCGGAAGCATTATGTTAACGCGGTTGATGTAGTCGAACGTCTTCACGATCCAACCGATCCAAGTACCGAATGTACGGCACCTCCGTGTTCAGCACACGTTCAGCTTGATGACATCCCTCGAGCTCTTGATCCAGTAGAGGTCGGGGTAGAGTTCCGTCAGCACGATGGCGTGGCGACGGTGTTGGTGATGTGATCTGCGTAGGGAGTGCCTTTGGAGGGGGGCACCGCACACGGCTAAGGGACAATTGATGTGCCTTTGGGGTGCCCCCTGCCCACGTATATAAAGGAGGGGGTAGAGAGGCCGGCAGCCAGGAGGGCCGCGCCATGGGGGGAGTCCTACTTGGACTCCTAGTCCAAGTAGGATTCGCCCCCCTTTTCCTTTCTTCCACCCGAGGGAATAGGAAGGAGAGGGAGAGGATAAGGGAAGGGGCCGCCGCCCCCTACTCCTTGTCCTATTCAGACTCCCAAGGAGGGGGGCGCGCGGCCACCCCCGTGGGCTTCCCTCTCTCTCCCTTTAGGCCCATGTTGGGCCAACACTTCCCCGGGGGGTTCCGGTAACCCCTCGGTACTCCGGTAAAATACCCGAATCACTTGGAACCATTCCGATGTCCGAATACAAGCTTCCAATATATGAATCTTTACCTCTCAACCATTCTGAGACTCCTCATCATGTCCGTGATCTCATCCGGGACTCCGAACAAACTTCGGTCACCAAAACACATAACTCATAATACAAATTGTCATCGAACGTTAAGCGTGCGGACCCTACGGGTTCGAGAACTATGTAGACATGACCGAGACACATCTCCGGTCAATAACCAATAGCGGAACCTGGATGCTCGTATTGGCTCCTACATATTCTACGAAGATCTTTATCGGTCAAACCGCATAACAACATACGTTATTCCCTTTGTCATCATCCTGCAACTAACTCATTAGTCACATTGCTTGCAAGGCTTATAGTGATGTGCATTACCGAGAGGGCCTAGAGATACCTCTCCGATACACGGATTGACAAATCCTAATCTCGATCTATGCCAACTCAACAAACTCCATCGGAGACACCTGTAGAGCATCTTTATAATCACCCGGTTACTTTGTGACGTTTGATAGAATACAAAGTGTTCCTCCGGTATTCGGGAGTTGCATAATTTAATAGTCAGAGGAATATGTATAATTCATGAAGAAAGCAATAGCAATAAAACTAAACGATGATAATGCTAAGCTAACGGATGGGTGAGGGAGTCCTGGATTAAGGGGTCCTCGGGCGTCCGGCCTGTTGGACATGGGCCGAAATGATAGGCCGTGAAGATACAAGACCGAAGACTCTCTCCCGTGTCCGGATGGGACTCTCCTTGGCATGGATGGCAATCTTGGCGTTCGGATATGAAGATTCCTTTCTCTGTAACCGACTTTGTATAACCCTAGTCCCCTCCGGTGTCTATATGAACCGAAGGGTTTAGTCCGTAGGGGCAATCACAATAATATAGGCTAGACTTCTAGGGTTTTAGCCATTACGATCTCATGGTAGATCAACTCTTGTAATACTCATATTCATCAAGATCAATCAAGCAGGAAGTAGGGTATTTGTTGGGGATATAACTACTGGTGTAACCCGCCCAGGAGGGGCCGGGTTACGCTATAGCAATTCATTATATGAAGCCCAATATCAAGCTTGAAGATGGCGGTTCAATAAAGGGCTTAAAGCCCGTAGGCGACTTAAGGCTCGTAGTGATAAACCGCTGTAATGGTATGACTTGTGTTGTAAGGCAAGATTAACTAGTCACCGAGCCGGATACTGTTTATAAGCCGGCCGGGACTCTGTAGGCCGCGGGGCGTCAACCCGTGTATATAAGGGGATGACCCGCCGGCGGCTTAAGGCAAGTAACATCAAATCGGTAGCCAGGCATAGCGGATTCGCTCCCTGGTCATCGAAACCCTAGTAATTCCACCTCAACTGGAGTAGGCTTTTACCGTCACCGTAAGGGGCCGAACCAGTATAACCCTCGTGTCCTTTGTCCCGCTTTAACCACTTTAAGCTTCCTAGTTGCGATGGCTCCATGACTAAGTCCTTTCACGAGGACATCTGCCGTGACTATTCCACGACAGTTGGCGCCCACTGTGGGGCCAGCGCACGGTGGATTTGAGTTCTTGAAGGGCAGCTTCGAAGGGCTCAAGGGATACGCTATGGGCCGGATGACCAAGAGTCGTCGCGGCAAGCTCTACATCGACGACGCAGGCTGGGGCCCCGATGCCGGCTCAATCGAGTACGGGTACCGGGTCCCCTTCGGCGGAATCCACGTTTTCATTGGCAAGATTGGCGAGCCGGGCCCTGAGCCGGACATCTGCACCAACCTCATCGAGACGGCTCAGCGTGCTAGCTACCCCATAGATGCTATCACAGAGTCTCGACATTGCCACCTTATGACGCAGTTGATGGAATTGAAAGTCAAGGCGGCTGTTGGCTCTGTTGTACCTCCTGAACCTGGCGCAACTTTTCATTGCAGGCTGATTCCAGAAGGATATGCTAGGGTGATGGTGGATGAAATCACAGAAGGATTTGAGGACCTCCAGCTTGACCACCCTACGGGTGATGGGGAGACTCGGCTGGGTTCTTGTCTGAAGACTCCATGCATATGGCGGAAGGAGCTCATCAACCTTCCGAACTGGACGCCTCGGCCTCCTCCTCCTCCTCCGGCGAGTCAGGGCACTCCGCCTCCTCCACCGCCTCCTCCTCCGACGAGTGACGATCAGGGCACTCAGCCTCCTTCTCCGGCGCGTGGCGGCACTCCGCCTCCTTCTCCGCCTACGCCGGCGCGCCCAAGTAGACACGAGCCTCCTCCTTCTCCGCCTCGCCAGCAAGGGCGGAAGAGACCCGCCGCCGCCCCGGCTGCTCCGGCGCGTCGTAGTCCTTCTCCTCCGCCTCGTAAGCAATCACAAAAGAAGACAGCCGCAGCCGCTACGTCTGCTCCGGCGTCTAGCAGTACAGCCAGAGGCGGGAGGCAATACAGATACGGTCCACCTCTCAAGCCTCTAGAGAAGTTACCGTACGAGATGACCGTGGAAGAAAACAAGAAGATCGTGCAAAAAGAAGTGAAGGACTTCTTTGAAGGGACGAAAGCAGAGAGACCTCCACCTCCGGAAGAGAAGGTAGATCCGGTGAAAGCAAAGCGCACTATCGATGCCCTGAGGAAACCACCAAAGTCTCCGCCGAAAACCAACTATGAGCTCATTACTGAAAAGACATATCTTGAAGCGGAGCGGTCGGGAAGTACTGTCAGTGATCAAAGGTTAAAAGAACGACGAGCAGCTGGGAAAAAAATTGCCCAGCGCGGCGAACAAGCGAACCAATCGTGCCCCCCGCTCAATGTGTCTAGCAACATCGTCGCTAATGCTCCGGGGATGGTGCCCGGTTATGGCAATCTTGGAGATTACCTGCCCGACGATGTACATTATGATTTCTTGGAGGTGGACGGACACAGATACGAGTGCGGGAAGCCTCTCGTCAAAGATGAAAAATCTCTAACAACGATGATGCGAAGATTCCATGATTGGTACATGAAAACCTGCAGAGAGTCTGGGGGGACGAATACTTTGTATCTGAGAGTTAAAGAGGAGCACGACCTCGTTGGAATTGATCCGTTGCATGTTCCATTTGAGGAGTTCTTCCAGTTCTTCAATCAAAAGGCCC
>NC_057799.1:17810004-17810488 GCF_018294505.1 Triticum aestivum
GACTAAAGGGCCTCCTGCCTGGGCTCGCAGCACCGGCCACGTGGAGGCCCATCTGTCCCGGTTAGTATAAGAACCGGGACTAAAGACCTAGGCATTAGTAACGACCCTTTAGTCCCGGTTCCCCAACCGGGACAGATGGGCCTTATGAACCGGGACAAATAGCCCTTTTTCTACTAGTGCATTTTCCATGGTAGAGTGTCAGATGTGAACAAAAAAGAGGCAAACATCCATTCTTGCCCCCTATAAGTAGCTTATCACATCACATTAAGTTTATTCTCTACTAGAGAGAGCTGTACAAACCATTCAGTTCAACCAATCTGAGCAGAATTATGTAAGTACTACTTCTTGCATTTTGAAGAGCTTCGTCTTCCTGCAGTTATCCTAATTAACTTTCTTGTTTTCTTATTTCCATAAGTACACTAATGAAGATAAGTGTGATCATGGTTGTTGGGCTGATTTTTATCAACCTATGCACCTGCATGCC
>NC_057799.1:17810992-17811712 GCF_018294505.1 Triticum aestivum
AGAAATGTGGCGAACCATGAATCTCACGATACAGTGGTGCCACAGAAGGAAATGCGCAGTCTGATGTCTGGCACTGCTGGAAGGAACCGGCCTCCGAGCAATGATCACCAGTGCCCACTTGGAACCTACCCTAATTGCCAAGGGATGTCCCAGAATACTCAAGAAGCAACTCAAGATGTTGGAGGAAACTAAGGCAAACAGAGGGATTATGAGACGGAATGAATACCCCCAGTTTATATTGCTTTTACTTCCACGTACGGAGTCATTTGGCATGAGATATGTTCCATGTTGTCAATGTTTCTGTGTAATCCGTCCATGGCACCTTATATGCTACACACAATCAAGTTCTCAGTAATGTACCTATCCTATATGCTACTGATGTACTGGTTGAATTAACGGACACTCATCTGTGTATGATACTTGAGTAAAATATTTTCGAAGCTAAGATACAGTAAAGTGTGGTGCGTATGCACTCCCACGGTCCCACCGCACTTCGGCGCTCATCTAGAGATGCTTATGCTTCTAAAGAAGCATCCGTCGGGCAGAGATGCTTACCTTTATGCTTGTTCCGTTTCAAAGGAAAGAGCACACCCTTGGAACTCTACTATGGCTCTCAACTCTGAACTCATGTTGATCTCCAGAAGAAAGTCGCTGCTTATTTCAGGGTGAACACAAATCTTCCGTCAAATTTGTACAATGCAGCAAGCCTTGTGCATGTCA
>NC_057799.1:17812094-17812946 GCF_018294505.1 Triticum aestivum
AGCTTAAGATTCAGGCTGTACTTGGAAATATACCAACGAAAAAAAAGATCTTGGCAGTCGTAGACTGAAACAAGCAAAATCAGTGGTCAACTAGTTTCTCCGAGGTTTCCCTGTTCTTGCAAGAGTCGGCGAAAGACAGAGTGAGTTTACATAAATAAATTGTTGTCCTAACAGTGTTGCCACATGCCTCAAAGCATCTATTCAACGAACAGAAAAAGACCATGCATATATGCAAATTGGAAAAACGATGCTGAAAGCCTGAAACCCATAAGAGGACATAACCAACAACAGTTCGAGAAGGCCATTGCATGTGTCACACTGCAGAATCCATAATACATTACGCCCCATGTCTGAACATTTAGTGGACCACGATTGAGAAATGCCAGCTAATAAACGTCAAATGCATATAACTCCATAAGCAACAGTAGTACTCAACTACCTTTGGTTAACATTAGAACGCCGCAAGTATTACATTCAGACAGCAGGAAACATAACTAGAGTAGAGAGGAAACAACTAGAATCATGTCGAGATTACTGAGATAGAATAAGAGAACTGATAGTAAAGGACACGGGAACCTCTAGAAGCTTCGTACTCAAATTAAAGATTAGGTAAAACAATGTTTCTGAGGTAAGTAAGTGGCATGGGTAAACCATTATATGTCAAGACTTAAATAATACACAACAATGATCAAAGCACCAGCAGCGGGTACCAATTGGCTCATTGCTTTACCTGATTTGAGCAAATTAACTCCTGAAGATAAGAGCTAAATGAGAAACGAAAATTCAAAATAATGGATTGTAGAGATGTGTAAAGAAAGTAAGCAACCTGGGTATCCAAGTACAGTTCTGTAC
>NC_057799.1:17814138-17817610 GCF_018294505.1 Triticum aestivum
ATTGTATCCACTCTCTATTTTATACTTGGGATGAAATGTTCTCTCTTTTTCCCTACGGCCTTTTTCGGTGCACCGTTTGTCATTACCCGGTTGTTGAACCTTCAGATCGCAGATTGGGGTGGGGGTGGGGGGGGTGGGGTCTGGTTGGCACATCACCGCCCAGGTGTGTCTTTTCGCTCTTCTTTTATTTCTATTCTATATCCGCTCTTTCGGTGCGTGCCCTGCCACCCCCCCCCCCTTGTCTTTTGGGTCGCCCGTTCATGTAGCATCTCTTGGTCTGGTGTGTGGGGACGGGGCCACTAGTACACTAGTAGAAAACGGGCCTTTGGTCACAGCTCAATGTACACATTAGTCTCGGTTGCATTACGAACCAGGATTGGTACCGGGCAGCATCCGCGGCAGATTTGCGACGATATCGCTAGACACCTTGAGCGAGGGGCACGATTGGTTCTCCTGTTCTCCGAGCTGGGAAATTTTTTCCCACTTCTTCTTTCTGCTAACCTTTTATCACTTGAAGTCGTTCCCGACCGGCGCGCATCTTCCAGTGTCTTTTTAAGACAACGGACATGGTTGTCATCCGACGAAGGCGGTGGTGGTTGCTCCGGAGGTGGATGTTTCATTGGTCTTCGCGTTTCAAAGAAGTCCTTCACTTGGGCTTCACAGATCTCTATGTTTTCTTCCACGGTCATATCGTATGTTAACTTCTCTAGAGGCTTGAGAGATGGACCGAATCTATATTTCCTACCGCCTCTGGCTGTACTGCTAGACGCCGGAGCGGCGGCATCTCTCTTCCGTTGCTGCTGACAAGTAGTAGAAGGAGGCGGAGTGCTCCGACGCACCGGAGCAGCCGGAGCGGCGGCTTCTGTCTTTCGCCATTGCTGACGAGGCGGAGGAGGAGGCAGGCTGCTCGTATGGGCCGGAGCAGGCGAAGAAGGAGGAGGAGTGCTGCCCTCACGCGCGGGAGCAGCTGGAGAAGGAGGCGGAGTAGTTGGGGAACGTAGTAATTAAAAAAAAATTCCTACGATCACGCAAGATGTATCTAGGAGATGCATAGCAACGAGAAGGGAGAGTGTGTCCACGTACCCTCGTAGACCGAAAGCGGAAGCATTATGTTAACGCGGTTGATGTAGTCGAACGTCTTCACGATCCAACCGATCCAAGTACCGAATGTACGGCACCTCCGTGTTCAGCACACGTTCAGCTTGATGACATCCCTCGAGCTCTTGATCCAGTAGAGGTCGGGGTAGAGTTCCGTCAGCACGATGGCGTGGCGACGGTGTTGGTGATGTGATCTGCGTAGGGAGTGCCTTTGGAGGGGGGCACCGCACACGGCTAAGGGACAATTGATGTGCCTTTGGGGTGCCCCCTGCCCACGTATATAAAGGAGGGGGTAGAGAGGCCGGCAGCCAGGAGGGCCGCGCCATGGGGGGAGTCCTACTTGGACTCCTAGTCCAAGTAGGATTCGCCCCCCTTTTCCTTTCTTCCACCCAAGGGAATAGGAAGGAGAGGGAGAGGGAAAGGGAAAGGGCCGCCGCCCCCTACTCCTTGTCCTATTCAGACTCCCAAGGAGGGGGGCGCGCGGCCACCCCCGTGGGCTTCCCTCTCTCTCCCTTTAGGCCCATGTTGGGCCAACACTTCCCCGGGGGGTTCCGGTAACCCCTCGGTACTCCGGTAAAATACCCGAATCACTTGGAACCATTCCGATGTCCGAATACAAGCTTCCAATATATGAATCTTTACCTCTCAACCATTCTGAGACTCCTCATCATGTCCGTGATCTCATCCGGGACTCCGAACAAACTTCGGTCACCAAAACACATAACTCATAATACAAATTGTCATCGAACGTTAAGCGTGCGGACCCTACGGGTTCGAGAACTATGTAGACATGACCGAGACACATCTCCGGTCAATAACCAATAGCGGTGGATGCTCGTATTGGCTCCTACATATTCTACGAAGATCTTTATCGGTCAAACCGCATAACAACATACGTTATTCCCTTTGTCATCATCCTGCAACTAACTCATTAGTCACATTGCTTGCAAGGCTTATAGTGATGTGCATTACCGAGAGGGCCTAGAGATACCTCTCCGATACACGGATTGACAAATCCTAATCTCGATCTATGCCAACTCAACAAACACCATCGGAGACACCTGTAGAGCATCTTTATAATCACCCAGTTACTTTGTGACGTTTGATAGAACACAAAGTGTTCCTCCGGTATTCGGGAGTTGCATAATTTAATAGTCAGAGGAATATGTATAATTCATGAAGAAAGCAATAGCAATAAAACTAAACGATGATAATGCTAAGCTAACGGATGGGTGAGGGAGTCCTGGATTAAGGGGTCCTCGGGCGTCCGGCCTGTTGGACATGGGCCGAAATGATGGGCCGTGAAGATACAAGACCGAAGACTCTCTCCCGTGTCCGGATGGGACTCTCCTTGGCATGGATGGCAATCTTGGCGTTCGGATATGAAGATTCCTTTCTCTGTAACCGACTTTGTATAACCCTAGTCCCCTCCGGTGTCTATATGAACCGAAGGGTTTAGTCCGTAGGGGCAATCACAATAATATAGGCTAGACTTCTAGGGTTTTAGCCATTACGATCTCATGGTAGATCAACTCTTGTAATACTCATATTCATCAAGATCAATCAAGCAGGAAGTAGGGTATTTGTTGGGGATATAACTACTGGTGTAACCCGCCCAGGAGGGGCCGGGTTACGCTATAGCAATTCATTATATGAAGCCCAATATCAAGCTTGAAGATGGCGGTTCAATAAAGGGCTTAAAGCCCGTAGGCGACTTAAGGCTCGTAGTGATAAACCGCTGTAATGGTATGACTTGTGTTGTAAGGCAAGATTAACTAGTCACCGAGCCGGATACTGTTTATAAGCCGGCCGGGACTCTGTAGGCCGCGGGGCGTCAACCCGTGTATATAAGGGGATGACCCGCCGGCGGCTTAAGGCAAGTAACATCAAATCGGTAGCCAGGCATAGCGGATTCGCTCCCTGGTCATCGAAACCCTAGTAATTCCACCTCAACTGGAGTAGGCTTTTACCGTCACCGTAAGGGGCCGAACCAGTATAACCCTCGTGTCCTTTGTCCCGCTTTAACCACTTTAAGCTTCCTAGTTGCGATGGCTCCATGACTAAGTCCTTTCACGAGGACATCTGCCGTGACTATTCCACGACAGTTGGCGCCCACTGTGGGGCCAGCGCACGGTGGATTTGAGTTCTTGAAGGGCAGCTTCGAAGGGCTCAAGGGATACGCTATGGGCCGGATGACCAAGAGTCGTCGCGGCAAGCTCTACATCGACGACGCAGGCTGGGGCCCCGATGCCGGCTCAATCGAGTACGGGTACCGGGTCCCCTTCGGCGGAATCCACGTTTTCATTGGCAAGATTGGCGAGCCGGGCCCTGAGCCGGACATCTGCACCAACCTCATCGAGACGGCTCAGCGTGC
>NC_057799.1:17819311-17819795 GCF_018294505.1 Triticum aestivum
GACTAAAGGGCCTCCTGCCTGGGCTCGCAGCACCGGCCACGTGGAGGCCCATCTGTCCCGGTTAGTATAAGAACCGGGACTAAAGACCTAGGCATTAGTAACGACCCTTTAGTCCCGGTTCCCCAACCGGGACAGATGGGCCTTATGAACCGGGACAAATAGCCCTTTTTCTACTAGTGCATTTTCCATGGTAGAGTGTCAGATGTGAACAAAAAAGAGGCAAACATCCATTCTTGCCCCCTATAAGTAGCTTATCACATCACATTAAGTTTATTCTCTACTAGAGAGAGCTGTACAAACCATTCAGTTCAACCAATCTGAGCAGAATTATGTAAGTACTACTTCTTGCATTTTGAAGAGCTTCGTCTTCCTGCAGTTATCCTAATTAACTTTCTTGTTTTCTTATTTCCATAAGTACACTAATGAAGATAAGTGTGATCATGGTTGTTGGGCTGATTTTTATCAACCTATGCACCTGCATGCC
>NC_057799.1:17820210-17820930 GCF_018294505.1 Triticum aestivum
AGAAATGTGGCGAACCATGAATCTCACGATACAGTGGTGCCACAGAAGGAAATGCGCAGTCTGATGTCTGGCACTGCTGGAAGGAACCGGCCTCCGAGCAATGATCACCAGTGCCCACTTGGAACCTACCCTAATTGCCAAGGGATGTCCCAGAATACTCAAGAAGCAACTCAAGATGTTGGAGGAAACTAAGGCAAACAGAGGGATTATGAGACGGAATGAATACCCCCAGTTTATATTGCTTTTACTTCCACGTACGGAGTCATTTGGCATGAGATATGTTCCATGTTGTCAATGTTTCTGTGTAATCCGTCCATGGCACCTTATATGCTACACACAATCAAGTTCTCAGTAATGTACCTATCCTATATGCTACTGATGTACTGGTTGAATTAACGGACACTCATCTGTGTATGATACTTGAGTAAAATATTTTCGAAGCTAAGATACAGTAAAGTGTGGTGCGTATGCACTCCCACGGTCCCACCGCACTTCGGCGCTCATCTAGAGATGCTTATGCTTCTAAAGAAGCATCCGTCGGGCAGAGATGCTTACCTTTATGCTTGTTCCGTTTCAAAGGAAAGAGCACACCCTTGGAACTCTACTATGGCTCTCAACTCTGAACTCATGTTGATCTCCAGAAGAAAGTCGCTGCTTATTTCAGGGTGAACACAAATCTTCCGTCAAATTTGTACAATGCAGCAAGCCTTGTGCATGTCA
>NC_057799.1:17821760-17823384 GCF_018294505.1 Triticum aestivum
AGCTTAAGATTCAGGCTGTACTTGGAAATATACCAACGAAAAAAAAGATCTTGGCAGTCGTAGACTGAAACAAGCAAAATCAGTGGTCAACTAGTTTCTCCGAGGTTTCCCTGTTCTTGCAAGAGTCGGCGAAAGACAGAGTGAGTTTACATAAATAAATTGTTGTCCTAACAGTGTTGCCACATGCCTCAAAGCATCTATTCAACGAACAGAAAAAGACCATGCATATATGCAAATTGGAAAAACGATGCTGAAAGCCTGAAACCCATAAGAGGACATAACCAACAACAGTTCGAGAAGGCCATTGCATGTGTCACACTGCAGAATCCATAATACATTACGCCCCATGTCTGAACATTTAGTGGACCACGATTGAGAAATGCCAGCTAATAAACGTCAAATGCATATAACTCCATAAGCAACAGTAGTACTCAACTACCTTTGGTTAACATTAGAACGCCGCAAGTATTACATTCAGACAGCAGGAAACATAACTAGAGTAGAGAGGAAACAACTAGAATCATGTCGAGATTACTGAGATAGAATAAGAGAACTGATAGTAAAGGACACGGGAACCTCTAGAAGCTTCGTACTCAAATTAAAGATTAGGTAAAACAATGTTTCTGAGGTAAGTAAGTGGCATGGGTAAACCATTATATGTCAAGACTTAAATAATACACAACAATGATCAAAGCACCAGCAGCGGGTACCAATTGGCTCATTGCTTTACCTGATTTGAGCAAATTAACTCCTGAAGATAAGAGCTAAATGAGAAACGAAAATTCAAAATAATGGATTGTAGAGATGTGTAAAGAAAGTAAGCAACCTGGGTATCCAAGTACAGTTCTGTACAAATTCACTGTGGTTTACACTGCAAAAAGAAAAATCAGCAGAAAACAGGCCTTCGAGAGCAGAACAACTTTCAGAACAGCAAAATTTTGCACTACTAAATTCCAGAACAGCAAAATTCTGCGTTACTTTTCTGAAGGACCAAATTTTGCATCAGTTCAAGAAGCAATAACTAAGAATGTGAGTGGAGAAGTGGCAATGCAAAAACATTTTGCTGCCATGCTTTAAAGAATAGCTCCTTTTTTTAAGGAAAATGCGAGGTCCTCATAGTTTAAGAATCGGGCAGGCGACCCAACCGGAAGGGTTTGTCGGTTTAGGTTATCACTGGTCAGACCATTGGCTCAGCCAGTCCATTGGCGAAAAAATGGAATATTAAGCTATTTATTTTTAAAATGGCAATTGATCAAATAAATACAAATAATATTGAATAAAACCAATAATAAATCACAAGGTATTGGGCCTGAGGAGGTCAGGAGTCCAATCCCAATCTTACACACCACTATCTCATTTTTTTCCGGTATTACTCCTCTAAAGGATGTTGGAGTACCTACCTCCTCAGCCCATTCGGGGGCACCAGCGGCCCCTGGACCCTGTGATCGCTCCCCTCGATTGCCTTCTGACTACCTGTCGACCTCCCGCCGTCCGATTTCGTTAACCCATGTCTCACATCCGTGCGACTTTGGAGGTAAATGACCTGTGGAATGTGTGTGTGTGGGCACTCCTCTCGTGTAGGCTTTCTGTAACATGTGTGTCTTGTCCTGGTACGCGCGTGTGT
>NC_057799.1:17823964-17853136 GCF_018294505.1 Triticum aestivum
GGTCTGGTTGGCACATCACCGCCCAGGTGTGTCTTTTCGCTCTTCTTTTATTTCTATTCTATATCCGCTCTTTCGGTGCGTGCCCTGCCACCCCCCCCCTTGTCTTTTGGGTCGCCCGTTCATGTAGCATCTCTTGGTCTGGTGTGTGGGGACGGGGCCACTAGTACACTAGTAGAAAACGGGCCTTTGGTCACAGCTCAATGTACACATTAGTCTCGGTTGCATTACGAACCAGGATTGGTACCGGGCAGCATCCGCGGCAGATTTGCGACGATATCGCTAGACACCTTGAGCGAGGGGCACGATTGGTTCTCCTGTTCTCGGAGCTGGGAATTTTTTTCCCACTTCTTCTTTCTGCTAACCTTTTATCACTTGAAGTCGTTCCCGACCGGCGCGCATCTTCCAGTGTCTTTTTAAGACAACGGACATGGTTGTCATCCGACGAAGGCGGTGGTGGTTGCTCCGGAGGTGGATGTTTCATTGGTCTTCGCGTTTCAAAGAAGTCCTTCACTTGGGCTTCACAGATCTCTGTGTTTTCTTCCACGGTCATATCGTATGTTAACTTCTCTAGAGGCTTGAGAGATGGACCGAATCTATATTGCCTACCGCCTCTGGCTGTACTGCTAGACGCCGGAGCGGCGGCATCTCTCTTCCGTTGCTGCTGACAAGTAGTAGAAGGAGGCGGAGTGCTCCGACGCACCGGAGCAGCCGGAGCGGCGGCTTCTGTCTTTCGCCATTGCTGACGAGGCGGAGGAGGAGGCAGGCTGCTCGTATGGGCCGGAGCAGGCGAAGAAGGAGGAGGAGTGCTGCCCTCACGCGCGGGAGCAGCTGGAGAAGGAGGCGGAGTAGTTGGGGAACGTAGTAATTAAAAAAAAATTCCTACGATCACGCAAGATGTATCTAGGAGATGCATAGCAACGAGAAGGGAGAGTGTGTCCACGTACCCTCGTAGACCGAAAGCGGAAGCATTATGTTAACGCGGTTGATGTAGTCGAACGTCTTCACGATCCAACCGATCCAAGTACCGAATGTACGGCACCTCCGTGTTCAGCACACGTTCAGCTTGATGACATCCCTCGAGCTCTTGATCCAGTAGAGGTCGGGGTAGAGTTCCGTCAGCACGATGGCGTGGCGACGGTGTTGGTGATGTGATCTGCGTAGGGAGTGCCTTTGGAGGGGGGCACCGCACACGGCTAAGGGACAATTGATGTGCCTTTGGGGTGCCCCCTGCCCACGTATATAAAGGAGGGGGTAGAGAGGCCGGCAGCCAGGAGGGCCGCGCCATGGGGGGAGTCCTACTTGGACTCCTAGTCCAAGTAGGATTCGCCCCCCTTTTCCTTTCTTCCACCCGAGGGAATAGGAAGGAGAGGGAGAGGGAAAGGGAAGGGGCCGCCGCCCCCTACTCCTTGTCCTATTCAGACTCCCAAGGAGGGGGGCGCGCGGCCACCCCCGTGGGCTTCCCTCTCTCTCCCTTTAGGCCCATGTTGGGCCAACACTTCCCCGGGGGGTTCCGGTAACCCCTCGGTACTCCGGTAAAATACCCGAATCACTTGGAACCATTCCGATGTCCGAATACAAGCTTCCAATATATGAATCTTTACCTCTCAACCATTCTGAGACTCCTCATCATGTCCGTGATCTCATCCGGGACTGCGAACAAACTTCGGTCACCAAAACACATAACTCATAATACAAATTGTCATCGAACGTTAAGCGTGCGGACCCTACGGGTTCGAGAACTATGTAGACATGACCGAGACACATCTCCGGTCAATAACCAATAGCGGAACCTGGATGCTCGTATTGGCTCCTACATATTCTACGAAGATCTTTATCGGTCAAACCGCATAACAACATACGTTATTCCCTTTGTCATCATCCTGCAACTAACTCATTAGTCACATTGCTTGCAAGGCTTATAGTGATGTGCATTACCGAGAGGGCCTAGAGATACCTCTCCGATACACGGATTGACAAATCCTAATCTCGATCTATGCCAACTCAACAAACACCATCGGAGACACCTGTAGAGCATCTTTATAATCACCCAGTTACTTTGTGATGTTTGATAGAACACAAAGTGTTCCTCCGGTATTCGGGAGTTGCATAATTTAATAGTCAGAGGAATATGTATAATTCATGAAGAAAGCAATAGCAATAAAACTAAACGATGATAATGCTAAGCTAACGGATGGGTGAGGGAGTCCTGGATTAAGGGGTCCTCGGGCGTCCGGCCTGTTGGACATGGGCCGAAATGATGGGCCGTGAAGATACAAGACCGAAGACTCTCTCCCGTGTCCGGATGGGACTCTCCTTGGCATGGATGGCAATCTTGGCGTTCGGATATGAAGATTCCTTTCTCTGTAACCGACTTTGTATAACCCTAGTCCCCTCCGGTGTCTATATGAACCGAAGGGTTTAGTCCGTAGGGGCAATCACAATAATATAGGCTAGACTTCTAGGGTTTTAGCCATTACGATCTCATGGTAGATCAACTCTTGTAATACTCATATTCATCAAGATCAATCAAGCAGGAAGTAGGGTATTTGTTGGGGATATAACTACTGGTGTAACCCGCCCAGGAGGGGCCGGGTTACGCTATAGCAATTCATTATATGAAGCCCAATATCAAGCTTGAAGATGGCGGTTCAATAAAGGGCTTAAAGCCCGTAGGCGACTTAAGGCTCGTAGTGATAAACCGCTGTAATGGTATGACTTGTGTTGTAAGGCAAGATTAACTAGTCACCGAGCCGGATACTGTTTATAAGCCGGCCGGGACTCTGTAGGCCGCGGGGCGTCAACCCGTGTATATAAGGGGATGACCCGCCGGCGGCTTAAGGCAAGTAACATCAAATCGGTAGCCAGGCATAGCGGATTCGCTCCCTGGTCATCGAAACCCTAGTAATTCCACCTCAACTGGAGTAGGCTTTTACCGTCACCGTAAGGGGCCGAACCAGTATAACCCTCGTGTCCTTTGTCCCGCTTTAACCACTTTAAGCTTCCTAGTTGCGATGGCTCCATGACTAAGTCCTTTCACGAGGACATCTGCCGTGACTATTCCACGACAGTTGGCGCCCACTGTGGGGCCAGCGCACGGTGGATTTGAGTTCTTGAAGGGCAGCTTCGAAGGGCTCAAGGGATACGCTATGGGCCGGATGACCAAGAGTCGTCGCGGCAAGCTCTACATCGACGACGCAGGCTGGGGCCCCGATGCCGGCTCAATCGAGTACGGGTACCGGGTCCCCTTCGGCGGAATCCACGTTTTCATTGGCAAGATTGGCGAGCCGGGCCCTGAGCCGGACATCTGCACCAACCTCATCGAGACGGCTCAGCGTGCGAGACCCGCCCGGACTCTGCCTGCCTTGAAGCGTGCTTTCGTGCGATGCATCCACGGAGGACTCTCTGAAGGATCTAGATCTAGCGATGAGACGGCCATCTGCTCTGATGGTGAATCATCCACAGGTGAGACGGGCTCGTTGTATCAACTACGAGACGGCAGGATCGGGGGCTGTTCCGATGGCGACAGTATTCCGGACCCTTTTGAGCCGCCAAGCCGGGTTGGTATCTTCATGGCCGGCACGCAACCTGTTCAAAACTCCGCCGCTGGGGTAGGAGGCCCTGTGCACTCGCCGGCTCAGGTGCTGATGGATCTCACGGATTAGATGACTGCCCTGTTAACCGCCACGGTCGTCCCAGCGGATCAAGCTCAACATGATGCAGAGGTGGCACAGTTAAAGCTGGATATAGCACGAGCCAAGGAAGATCTGGTAGCGGAAGGAATCAGGATGGCTGCAGAACGGGCGGCTCTGGAAGCCCAGACTCAGCTGATTCAGGCGCAGTCTTTCTGGCTCACGATGGATCAGAACGCATCCAATGAGGTCATGAGAAGGAGGCATCAGAAGGCTCAATCTCGGCTCCCTCCGGTTTATGATCCTCGAAACCTCTTCAACACGCCCGGTGGAGGGCCTAGTAACCCGCCAAAAATCACGACACCCGGGGCTGGAACGCTGGTTCAGCCGCAAGTGATGGGGCCTCCCCGTGTGAATACTGCCCCACCTCAATACGTGCCAATACCACCAGGTCATTATTCTAATCCATTGGAAAACATGATCGCTGCAGCGGCGCGACTGGCGGCTCTCCCAGTCGAGGGTGATTCTCCAACAGCGGTCGAAACCCGCAGGGTCAGAGAACTTCTTCAGACGGCTTTGGCACAACAGGAGGCATATTCATATAGCCGGGACAGGATTCATTCAACCCCTCGTCCAAGCCGGAGCCCAAGTTATAGCAGACACATGGTTTCAGCGGCCGGCTCAAGCAACGTCCGGTGCCGGGACTTGCCAGCTGGCCATGGCCCGGCGCATAATGGAGCCTTTAACGCGGTAGATCAAGACAGAGCACGTCAAGAGGCTGAGCAGGCGGCTCAGCTGACAGATTACCAGCCTTTTCCGGTTCACCCAACAGCTTCTATCGAGGCAGGCATAGCTACGAGGACCGGAGGTGTCCCTTGTCTGGTGCCGGCTCTCCGTAACGAACGTTGCCCAAAGATTTCAAAGGACCTAGGAAGGTACCTAATTACACGGCTGATTTATAGCCCGGAGCATGGATTGAAAGCTACGAGATGGCTATGGAGTTGCTGGAGGTCAGTGAAGCGGCGATGGCCAAATACTTCACCATGATGTTGGATGGGACTGCCCGCACTTCGTTGAAGGGACTGCCACCTAATTCCATCGGTCATGGGCAGAGCTGAAAGCCTGGTTCATCCAAAACTTCAAAGATACATGTAGGAAATCTATGTCAATTGTGGATTTGACTAACTGCAAGCAGCAAGAAGGCGAGTCTACAACCCATTGGGTACGCCGGGTTAAGGAAATAATACACTCGTCTGATAAGATGGATGCCGGCTCTGCGGTCTTAATGTTGGAGCAAAATTTTCGTTTTGCGCCCCTGAAGATGAAGCTTGGGCGGCTCTGGTCTAGTACGCCGACTCTGATAGTACCAAGGATCCCGCGTCTGATGATGAAAAGACAGGGAAGGGAAAGAAGAATGGCAATGGCAAGGGCCCTCAGCATAACCCGGCGAGTCAAGGAGGTAATAAACGTAAGGTTGATGATGGCATGGAGTTTGTGGCTAACACCAACGCGCAGGGTAACAATCACCAACGTAAGGGGAGACCACCTCCCCGGTCTGGCGGGTCAGGCCCGACGCTTGAGCAGTTGTTAAATGAGCCCTGTCCAAGGCATGTCTCTAGGGAGAAGCCGGCCACTCATCTATAGAAAGACTGTGCGGTCATGAAAGCTTTCAAGAATTCCAACATGTTCAACGGTAACAATGGGCAGGGCGGCGGCGGCTTTCATGGCCCGGTCGGCGGTTCAAATTCCAATTTTCAGAATTCTCAAGGTAATCAAGGTGGTTTTAACCAGCAATCTGGCCAGGGTAATCAGCAGCAGCAACAGAGGGATACCAGACCCATCCAAAGCAGCTCAATAGTGGACAGTATCATGTGTTTACTACCAGTTTGTGTAAGCGAGACCAGAAGCTTCATAAGAGGGTTGTGAACGCTGTTGAGCCGGCAGTTCCACGTTACTTGCGATGGTCTGAGCAGCCGATTGTATGGAGTAGGGAAGATCACCCTCCCCGGGTTGATAATCCGGGTCGCCTGGCCTTGGTGGTGGCTCCTCAGGTTGGTGCGTATAAATTCACTAAGGTACTCATGGACGGAGGTAGTAGCATCAACATCCTCTATTATGAGACCTTCCGTCATATGGATTAACTGATAAAAGCCTCAACCAGTCCAATACTGTTTTCCATGGTGTGGTGCCCGGTAAGTCGGCGTATCCAGTTGGTAAGATCGAGCTGGAAGTAGCCTTTCGAGATGAGTACAACTACAGGGCGGAAAAACTGACTTTTGAGGTGGTCAAAATCAGAAGCCCGTACCATGCTTTATTTGGGCGGCCGGCTTACGCCAAGTTCATGGCACGGCCGTGTTACGTATATTTGCAGCTCAAGATGCCGGGTCACAATGGGACCATTACGGTTCATGCCAGCCGGAAGATAGCTTTGGAGCGCGAGGAAGGTGACGCTGCTTACGCTGAATCTGTTTGTGCGACAGAGGAATTAAAGTTTTACAAGGATAATGGTGACCCGACAGATATGACGTCTTTGAAAAAGCCGACCACGGAGCATGAGCCGGTAATGAAATTTAAGTTGGCCGATGAAACTAAGCTTATTGACTTTGTGCCAGGCGACTCATCTAAGCAGTTCAGCATCAGTGCCAATCTGGATCCTAAATAGGAAAGCGCGCTCATCGAGTTCATCCGTGAGAACCGGGACATCTTTGCATGGAAACCTTCTGACATGCCGGGTGTACTGAGAGAACTCGCTGAGCACACTCTTAATATTGATCCAAAATTAAGCCAATCAAGCAATTTCTCCGGTGGTTTAATGAGGAGAGGCGGAATGCCATTGGTGAGGAAGTAGCCTGGCTCTTGGCGGCCAGGTTCATCATTGAAGTCTTTCATCCAGAATGGCTAGCTAACCCGGTGCTCGTGCTCAAGAAGAATGGCACCTGGCGTATGTGTGTGGATTATACGGGTTTAAACAAGGCTTGTCCGGCTGATCCTTTTGCTCTCCCACGTATTGATCAAATTATTGATGCTACGGCGGGTTGTGGGCGTTTGAGTTTTTTGGATGCTTACTCTGGATACCATCAGATCAAAATGGCAGTTAAGGACCAAGAGAAGACGACGTTCATTACCCCTTTTGGAGCCTTCTGTTATGTGTCTATGCCTTTTGGGCTCAAGAGCACCCAGGCGACTTACCAGCGGTGCGTACAGAATTGTCTTCATAATTAGATTGGGCGCAACGTTCATGCCTATGTGGATGATATAGTGGTAAAATCCAGAGAGAAGGAGGCCTTGATAGACGATCTGAGGGAGACCTTTGGTAATCTCCGGGTCTACAAGATGATGCTTAACCCAGCCAAGTGTGTTTTTGGTGTTCCTGCAGGCAAGCTCTCTTGGGTTTTCTGGTTTCTCATAGAGGCATTGAAGCTAACCCGGAGAAGATCAAGGCAATCACCTCTCTGGCTAAGCCAGCGTGTATAAATGACGTCCAGCGTCTGGCGGGTCGGATCGCTGCTTTAAGTCGATTTATAAGCCGGTTGGGTGAAAAGGCCATACCGCTGTATCAGATGATGAAGAAAACAGATGACTTTGTCTGGAGTGATGCTGCCAACGCCGCCTTTGAGGATTTGAAAAGACAGTTAGCTGAACCGCCAATTCTTGCTGCTCCTGTTGATAAGGAACCCTTATTATTGTATGTAGCCGCTAACGCATGAGCCGTCAGTGTGGCCATAGTGGTGGAGCGCAAGGAGGCGGGTAAGGAACATCCGGTTCTGCGGCCGGTTTACTACGTCAGCGAAGTACTCATTGAGTCCAAGCAACGGTATCCACATTGGCAGAAGCTTGTTTATGGGGTATTCATGGCAAGCCGGAAGCTTAAGTAAAATTTCCAGGGCCACCCTATCACTGTGGTTGGTTTTGCTCCTTTAGGAGATATCATCCAAAACAGAGAAGCCACAGGAAGAGTCGCTAAGTGGGCTATTGAACTTGGGCCTCATGGTATAAAGCATGTGCCACGCACGGCCATCAAATCACAAGCATTGGTAGATTTCATTAACGATTGGACAGAGCTGCAGATGCCTGAAGAGAAACCAGATAACACGTACTGGATTATTCACTTCGACGGGTCCAGGCAATTGGAGGGCTCGGGGGCTGGAGTCGTGTTAGCTTCCCCTCGAGGTGACAAATTTCATTATGTGCTACGGCTGATGTTTCCCTGTACTAACAATGCAGCTGAGTACGAGGCCTTGCTCCATGGTCTTCGGATGGCTAAGGAGACGAGCTTAAGCCGGGTAAGGTGCTTTGGCGACTCAGATTTGGTGGCTCAACAAGTATCAGGCAAGTGGGATTCAAAGGACCCCCTCATGGCGGCTTATCACCGTGAAGTTGATGCCATTGCCGGACATTTTCAGGGTTACCAAGTAGAGCACATTGACCGCAGAAAGAACGAGGCAGCTGATGCCTTAAGCCGGCTGGGCTCTCAGCGAAAGCCGGTGCCGCCTAATACCTTTTTGGATATTCTGCATAACCCTTCTGTCAAGTTACCCACAGAGGAAGACTTGGCTGTTCCAGACCCAGAAGCACAGTTGGTGGCGGCTCTTCATGTTATCCTAGATTGGACAGTGCCATACTTGGCTTACATGACCCGAGGAGAATTGCCTGAGGATGAAATTTTGGCCAGACAAATAACCCGGCGGTCTAAGTCAATGATAATTGCCAATGGCGAGTTGCATCATCGCAGTGTCACTGGGGCTTTTCAGCGTTGTGTTTCCCCTGAGGAAGGTCAAGAAATTTTACGAGAGATTCACGAGGGGGATTGTGGCCATCATGCCGGCTCAAAATCCCTTGTGGCCAAAAATTTTCGTCACGGTTTTTATTGGCTGACGGCTCATGCTGATGCAGAGGACTTAGTCAGTAAATGTGACGGTTGTCAGAAGTTCTCAAGACGTGCTCATGTGCCGGCTCAAGAGTTGAGGATGATTCCAATCACTTGGCCGTTTGCAGTCTGGGGGCTTGATATGGTTGGACCTTTCAAAAGGTCCAAGGATAAGAAGACCCACCTCTTGGTGGCGGTTGACAAGTTCACAAAGTGAGTTGAGGCAGAGCCAGTTAGTAAGTGTGATGCAGCCACGGCAGTTCAGTTCATGAAAAAGGTGATATTTCGCTTTGGTTTTCCACACAACATTATAACTGACAATGGTACCAATCTGTCTAAAGGCGCCATGGAAGAATTTTGTCAACGAGAGCATATTCGACTTGATGTTTCATCAGTGGCTCACCCCCAATCCAATGGTCAAGCTGAGAGAGCCAATTAGGAAATCTTGAAAGGCATCAAGCCCCGGCTTTTGGTCCCTGTGCAGCGGATGCCGGGTTGTTGGGTGGAGGAGTTACCCTCTGTGATATGGAGCATCAATACTACTCCTAATAGGTCTACGGGTTATACGCCTTTCTTCATGGTTTACGGAGCCGAGGCGGTTCTCCCTAGCGACATCCGTCATGACTCGCCTCGTGTGGCGGCTTATGTTGAGGCGGACAATGAACAAGCGCGTCAGGATGCTCTTGACTTGTTGGACGAACAGCGTGACGTAGCAGCAGCTCGCTCGGCGATTTACCAACAAGACCTGCGCCGCTATAACAGCCGCCGGGTTAAGTCCAGAACCTTTCAGGAAGGTGACTTGGTCCTCCGTCTCATCCAGGATCAAACAGATGCACACAAGTTATCCCCACCTTGGGAAGGGCCCTTTGTGGTCAGCAAGAACTTGCACAACGGGTCATACTACCTCATCGATGTTCGAGAAAACAAAGATTCACGTAAATCGGAGGAGGAGACCCGCCGGCCGTGGAATATAGCTCAGCTTCGGCCTTATTACACTTGAGCCACCAGCTCTCATAATGTACATACTTCCGTGACAATGTATATATTATGATAAATAATAAAGCAGGACCTCTGTCCTTTTTTCCCCTCAAAGGTAAATGTGTCATTGTTATTTTCATTATGATATCACATGATCACTTGGGGGCTGATCCGGCTTACGATCGTATTCGAATCTAACCGTTAAAAATTATGATCACTAGGGGGCTTCCTGTTCAAACATAGGTCGTATTTGAACCAAAGAGAACATAGCTGTCGATACCCTTTTGATCGGCACACTGCCGAGCTCACTGGGGAGTTGCTTGGTCATATTTGAACCATAGCTCAACCCCCTTTGGGAACCGACGTGGATCGTATTCGAATCAGCGTCGTTAAACAATTCTCAAGGTCATTTGGGGGCTTCCTGTTCAAACATAGGTCGTATTCGAACCAAAGAGAACATAGCTGTCGGTACCCTCTTGATCGGCAACGCCAAAACCACTGGGGGCTATATGATCGTATTCGAATCTTAGCTTAACCCCTTTGGGACTGTTTTCCGGTCGTATTCGAATCAGAAGCCTCCAAATTTTTGAAGTCTCTTTTTGCAAAACAATCTTTTGGATTTTATTTGAAGTTCTTTTTGATCATGTCTAAAGTGTTCAAGGGTGGTTCCCATTCCACCGGCTTAACCTTGATCAATAAAGATGATAGCATATAATAAACATCGTATTACAGAGTTGGGTTCTCACCCTCATTGTTCGGGTCACATAAACCGGAAGTGTAATCGAAGGATCACAGCCGCCAAGGGACTTGTGATTTGTTTTATATGCAGGGCAACTTCAAGCAGCTCTTTAAATGTAAGGAAAGCAGAGGATCAAGCATAACCCGGGGGAATATAAGAGGACGGCTTAAACAGTGTTGAGCGCCACACACGTACGCGATGGCACGACAAAAATAAGTGTTCTCCTACTCTATTACATGACTCCCTGAGTCCAAATAGTGAAGCATTGTTTTTTATCAAGACATAAATATGAGCCGCCTGAGGGATCAAAGGTGTTGTTGGGCCGACGCTTCCGGTTCATCCCATTCCACTCCGCCGGCTGTTTCCCTTTCCTGGAAAGTTGATGATTTCCAGTCAATGCCACTCAAGGCTTCAAATTCAGCTTCATCAACAATTAACCCGGCCGGATCAACTTCAGGGGCGAAGGTATGCTTACGAGTCGGAGGGATCAGACTGATTGCTTCATAATGTGGTGTTGGAATTCTCTGATTCTCGGCGTCATAACCCGATTGATATTTGGTAAGATCTGTGTCATTACCGATCAGAGTGGCCACAGGGCGTATGTCCTTCACGCAAGCGGCGAAATCCTTCTGGTCAAAGGGAGTGCCGTCCTCCTTCAAACTGGGATACCCAAGGGCGATATCGGCCGGGTCTAGCTCCGGTAGCCACGCCTTGTCCCGGCTTAAAGCAGCTATGGCTCCGGCTCTTGCAGAAGCTCGTCTCAATTCCTGGAATCGTTGAGGTAGCACGGCAAGCCGCCTTAGCACATCCGCCAGATGAGTGGGAACTTCATTTGACAGAGCCACGACGGCTAAGGCACGTTGTGACCCGGTGTAGAGTTGTTCCACCAGGGTATAAACGGCCTTCAGTTTTGTCAGCTTGTTCTGGTTGAGATTGGCACTACTGGAGCTTGCATTACAAGGTCAGGTGAGCTGAGAACAATTGTGATGTTTGTTGAAAAAGATTCAAGCTAGCTAACACTTACAGAGTAACTTACCAAAGATTGCTGAGACCATCTGAGATATATGGCGTTTTAAGCCGGATAGCTCGGCGGTTGTTTCTGCAAGAGTGGCCTCCGCTTGTTCAGCCCGGTTGAGCAAGGCAGTCTTTTCATCCGCCCAGGCCTTTCTCTCTGCCTCAAACTTCTTTTTCAATTTCTCTTGTGCGGATACACTGAATTCAAACTTGTTATTCGCCTTTTGGGTTTCACTTTCTTGAGTTTTCAGGCGATCTTCAAGTTGGAGATCTCCGATTCAAATTGCTTAATGGCGGCCTGTATAAATTCCGGGATACAGTTAGGATTATCATAACGCAACATTAAGTCCCAAGCACTTTGCAAGCAAAGATACTTGGCACTTGGGGGCTAATGTATGCTAAACAGCTCTAATTACAGTGGCGGTTCATGGAAATAAAGTCCCAAGCATTTTGCAAGCAAAGATACTTGGCACTTGGGGGCTAATGTATATTGCTGTTCAAGTACTTGGTTAAAATACGGTGAAGACCGGTTCAAATATGCTATCTAAGCCGGCCCTTGGGTGCTACCGGATAAGCCAGTTTTCTTGTAGTGATTACCAAGCTGGTGTTAAGTCTACAACATATTTCATCATAAGTAATAGACTTGCGGGCTGGCATAGTAAGGATAACTAAGGAACAAGCAACAAGAGTTATACCTCAGATTTTTGGTGTATTTGTTTCACCATATCAATTTCCAGATCCCGGCTGTTGTACACTTGGTTTACATAACCAGAGACGATTTCTCCAATACTCAGATGAGCATAATTAGTGACATCCAGCCTGGTTTTGCGGCGTTCCAGAAGTTCTTCTTTGGCGGAGCACTTGGCCAGCGCAGTGGGTCTCCCCGGTTCAACGAAGTCAGTCCGGATGATTTCGACGTCCGGGACATTCACCTTGGCTGGGCTAGGGTTCTCCGGGTTCTCAGAACCTTCCATCGCTTGTTCAACGGACGGATCAGTGGTGAAAGTTGGAGTATCATGGGCTGGTTCAGGCGGCGGCTCATGAGCGGAAGTATCAGGAGCAGCCGTTCTGAGCTCCGGTTCAGCAAGGATTGGCTCTTCGGCCAGCTTACTTCTCTTCGTCCTCTTGGTGGGATTTACTTGTACACTGAAAATTAAAGGGTTAGCACAAAAACATGAGTAAGATAAGCACAAGATAAACAGATTATCATTACCCTGGAACGGTTTTAAAAGCCGGCATGCTGGACTGCATTGATTCGCCGGAGGAAGGTGAAGTTCCCTGATAGTTTGAGTCAGAGGAATTGAGTGGTTGACGAGTGAAACCCGCCAACGGATACAAAGAATATAAATCAGAGATAACGTTCGTCTGGCGTTTTCTTGTTGCATCGGGTAAGCCGGAGGAGAGGTCCGCATCTTTACTGGTCCGGGTCTGCCTCCGACTCTCGTGAATCTATTGCTTCAAAAAAATTGAGGATCTTGATAAGCTAAAGGATGTGAAAATCTTACTTTCCGGGTTACCCTTCAGACTTTCTGTCTCGGCAAAGGCTCGGAGTCGGAGGAAATTGTAGTTACCTCTTCAGTTACTGCATGACTTGCTCCCGTATCCTCCTGCTGATAATCAGTGTCAATAAGATGGTTAAAGAAGGAGCCTAAAGAGTCAAGAGTTACCTCTGACTCGGAGGTATCGTCCAGATGAAACATATTCGAGGCGCTAGGTTTGTTTCCCTTCTTACGGGCAGCGGCTTTCCTGGCGGCTTTCTTGGCCTTTCTGGCTTTCTTTGCAGCCTCATGGTCATACTTGACCTTCCAGAATTTATCACCAACCTGTAAAATATAGCAAGACTTTTTGAGTAAAGATGAAATTATCGAAGTGGAAAGTAAGATGCTCAATTTAATGGTTTACCGCTAGAGCCGGGTTAGCCTTGCAGAAAGGACTTAAGCCCGCTTTCCCGCAATCTGCCAGGCTCTCGTTCAGAAGAGACTTGGTCATGTCATCAACGACATCTTCAGTTAAGTCGTCAGGACTGTGCCGTAGAGGATCATTTTTCTGGCCTGTATAATCGCACATCAAGCCGGGGCGGCGGCTCAAAGGAATCACCCGCCAGGCAATCCAAACCCGGACCAAGTCAATGCCGTTTAGGCCATTCCCCAGAAGAGCTTTTGATCTTGTTTATGGTGGGGGAAAGTGTCTGACGTTCAGCTGGAGATAATTTATCTGGTAAGGGATGAGTTGACTCCAGGCGCAGGGCGCGAAAGCCGGGCAAAGGGTTCTCATTAGCCGGAGAAGTGTCTTGACAGTAGAACCACGTCTGGTTCCAATCTTTAGGGTGACTCGGCGGCTCGGCATAAGGGAAGAGACAATCTCTACGTTGCTGGATTGAGATTCCGCCAAACTCCAAGCTGGGCCCGTGGGCACATTTGTTTTGATGGTTCAAATAAAATAACTCTCTAAAGAGTAGTATGCTGGGTTCTTCTCCAAGGTACACCTCACGGAATACTTGGAAATTGCAGATGTTTGACACGGAATTGGGTCCGATGTCTTGAGGCCGCAGGTCAAAAAAGTGCAAGACGTCTCTGAAATTTTTTGAGCCAGGTGGAGCAAAGCCCCGGCTCATGTGATCAGTAAAAATGAAAACTTCCCCATCCTTGGGTTGAGGTTTTTCTTCTGACGGGTCAGGAGCACGATAAGACAAGATCTCTTTCTTCGGCAGATGACCAGTCTTCACAAAACCGTCTAAGATGCTATCAGTGACGGTGGATTTAACCCAGTTGCATGTGATGGGTGCTTTGGGAGCCTTGGGCGGCATTATGAAGGATGGAAGCCTATGACAAAATAAAAATTTCCAGTTCGAATTTAAGCCGGAGAAAATATTTCAATTCATATTCAAGATGGCGGCTTATGAAGGGGCCTAATGATATATGGCTAATTGTGTCAGATTGTTTAAGCCGCCATGGGAAACAGTAGCAATTAAATTATTTAAATCTACCCTGGGCGTCAGGATTATTCATTGAGCATTGCCTCTTTAAGCCGGAGATAAGAGTCGCCATGGCTAACGGATACAGTTTTTTGCTTAAGTATCGCACACACAGGTTTCACAGGTTGCAGCTGCTATTTTGGATCAAACGGTGGTTCAGAAAAGAAAATATTCTAGACCTAAAAACTAGTACAGATGAGTTTGTGAGCTCTAATGAGGTCTTGTTACAAGCAAAAGGGATCTGCTAGTATTGAAAATGGATGCGAAGCAATTATCGCATGAGTTCCATACTACTTTTGGATCAAATAAAGCCGCGGTGGAGGAGCTACGAAGAAACTGTGTTGAACCATGAAGAACACGGAAGAACTTGAAAACCCTAAATGCTGATCTGAAGTGCGGGAAGGTGAAGACTTACAGCTGTAGATCTACTGCGGAGGATCGCCGCCGTGCTTTGGTCGATTCAGGTTGATGCAGCGGCCAAGATAGATGAAGATGAGGTGCTCTGCTCTGGCGGCAGCGGCGGAGCTCGAGCAGCACCGGAGTTGCGAGAGGAAGAAGACGACAGAAAGGGGGAGAATGAAGAAAGACCTAAAGGCCGTGCATATTTATAAGGGAAGACTGATAAGTGGGCGCGAAAAACGAGGAGGCCGAAAACATGATTATCCAACTACAACGACGCCTCGATTTTCGGGATGGTCATTAACATAAAGATCCGTTGAGATATGACAGAATAAAAATGAATTTGATGGAAGATGACGTCATGGCGGGTTATCATGAATCCAGAAGATGACGTCATGGCAGGTTATAACTTTTGCACAGACAGAAGCCAGAAGGTTTTTTCTTAAAGTATTGAAGATTGGCATGAACCGGTTCAAATCAATATGGGGCCTAATGTTGGGGATATAGCTACTGGTGTAACCCGCCCAGGAGGGGCCGAGTTACGCTATAGAAATTCATTATATGAAGCCCAATATCAAGCTTGAAGATGGCGGTTCAATAAAGGGCTTAAAGCCCGTAGGCGACTTAAGGTCCGTAGTGATAAACCGCCGTAATGGTATGACTTGTGTTGTAAGGCAAGATTAACTAGTCACCGAGCCGGATACTGTTTATAAGCCGGCCGGGACTCTGTAGGCCATGGGGCGTCAACCCGTGTATATAAGGGGATGACCCGCCGGCGGCTTAACGCAAGTAACATCAAATCGGTAGCCAGGCATAGCGGATTCGCTCCCTGGTCACCGAAACCCTAGTAATTCCACCTCAACTCGAGTAGGCTTTTACCTTCACCGTAAGGGGCCGAACCAGTATAACCCTCGTGTCCTTTGTCCCACTTTAACCCCTTTAAGCTTCCTAGTTGCGATGGCTCCACGACTAAGTCCTTTCACGAGGACATCTGCCGTGACTATTCCACGACAGTATTGCCTCCATAGAGAGGGCCCGAACCTGGGTAAACATCGTGTCCCCCGTCTCCTGTTACCATCGACCATAGACGCACAGTTCGGGACCCCCTACCCGAGATATGCCGGTTTTGACACCGACATTGGTGCTTTCATTGAGAGTTCCACTGTGGCGTCGAAGACAGGATTGATGGCTCGCCTTGTTATCAAGGATAGTATCACCTCTGGAGGAGCCCTGGCCTCAGGCCAAACCCTCCGGCTGGGTGGCTTTACCATGACCGCCCATTCGGCCGTTAAGCCGACGATGACTTCTCGGGTCATCGAAAATCGCCTCCATGTCGACTCCGAATGCTCCAAACGGATGGATCTGACGGAGTTGTCGTATTTAAACGAACTCCAGGATCGCATCGCCGCCTTGGGGGTTGCTACAGACTACGATCGGATTGGGCTTAAACCCGATCAGAGAGAAATCAAATCTCCACCGATCACCCATCAGATAGCGGTAATCGAGGAGCAAAACAACAACTCTCCCTCTATATTGAGGACAAACTATGTTCGGATTTTCGGGCTTGAAGAACCGGATACCCGTCTGCGGAATGGCACGCCCTGCCCTACGAACCTAGAATCGAACGACGGGCCTGAAAAATCAGTTGATATCCCGGAGTCCGAACTATTAATTTCGGAAGTTTCTCAAACTCCGAATCCCAAATTGGGTCAGGGTTTGGACTTAAAGCCACCCACCCACCTAGATACACGCGATCTCATGTACATACGATAGCAGTCTCAGGAAACGGTCCATCACTTTTGGGCCAGATTCCTCCTTGTCAAAGACAAGATTAAAGATTGCCGCGACGAAGACGCAATCTCACTATTATGCAACAATTGCACGGACGAGGGAATCCTCAATGCCACCAACCGCCGTCGCGTATTACACTTCACTAACTTGGCAACCATAGTACAGAAGTACTGCACAATGGAAAGCGCCTGGAAAACTCAGGCAGCTCACTGGGAGCCACTAGTTTCCACTCAACCCCTCGTCCGGGCAAAAAGGATGCACCCTCGTGGGGCGCCCGATCAAATAGTAAAGAAATCTAAGCCCATTACGGGGCGCGGAACCGTTCTGGAGGGATTGCTCGATAGGCCATGCAAAATGCACACAACACCTGATACCATACCAACCCACAGCCTTAGAGCATGTTGGATACTCCGGCAAGTGGCCAAGAGCGGCGAGGATCTCCTCGTCAGAAATACCTCAGAGCAACACCCCCCGGAAAACAACGACCTCAGAGTATTGACGGTCTTCGAGACTTTCGCTTCAAATAATAGGCGCAAAAGGGCACTCTGCGACCTCGCCGAAGTCTGCCAAGTCGCAGCAATAAACCCCTGGAACGACACGGCCATAACTTTCAATGCCGGTGACAAACCAAAATTCAAGAGCACCAGTCGCCTTGGTCCGCAGTCCAATCGTGGACGGCTTTCGGCTCACCAAAGTGCTCATGGACGGCGGCAGCGGACTAAACCTCATTTACGAGGACACACTCAACAAAATGGAAATAGACAGGAGCCGCATTGAGCAAAGTAGCACGACCTTCCAAGGAATCATTCCCAGTCGGGAGGTGCGATGCGCGGGAAAAATCACACTCAACGTGGTATTCGGCTCGCCGGAGAATTATTGGTCCGAAGAGATAACTTTCCAAGTGGCCCCTTTCAACAGTGGATATCACGCCCTATTGGGGCGAGATACAGTTACACGCTTCCAATCTATACCTCATTACTGGTACATGAAGCTCAAAATGCCCAGGCCCAATGGTATTATCACTCTTGCCAGTGATCCGGACATAGCACTCCACACCGAAAACAAAACCGCATCCCTAGCCCTCGAGGCATTGTCTGAAGCCCTCGCAGCCGAAGAGTTAACCGCACTACGCTTCACGGTGGATAGGGACGACGTAATCCTAGACAAACGACCCAAATCCACCTCTTTTAAACCAGCAGATGAAATAGTCAAATTTCAAGTCCACCCAACGGATCCCAAGAAGACAGCATCCATCGGGGCACAACTAGACCCAATGGTTGACGCCGCGCTACGAGAGTTCCTGCGCGAGAACTGGGACATATTCGCCTGGCACCCTTCTGATATGCCAGGAATCCCATGCAGGTTGGCCGAACACAGCCTCAATATGTTGAAGGGATATAAACCGGTCAAGCAAACACTACGGCGCTTTTCCGAACCCAAACGACAAGCTATTGGGGAGGAGCTAGCCAAGTTAATCGAGGCCGGATTCATCAGAGAAATAAAACACCCGGACTGGCTAGCAAACCTAGTGATGGTGCCCAAAAAGGATAAATCCTGGCGCTTATGCATCGATTTCAAAGACCTCAACATGGCCTGCCCTAAAGATCCCTCCCCCTCCCTCGCATCGATCAGATTATTGACGCTACTGCGGGACACGACTCACTGTGTTTCCTCGATGCATATTCTGGATACCATCAATCAAAATGAAGGAGTCCGACCAAGCCGCAACGGCATTTATTACCCCATACGGGCCATTTTGCTTCAACACCATGCCCTTCGGGCTCAAAAACACCGGGGCCACCTACCAACGCATGATCCAAACATGCCTGGAGAAACAGGTCGGCAAGACAGTTGAAGCATATGTGGATGACGTCGTCATCAAAACTAGGCATGTCGAGTCATCGATAGACGATCTATGCCTCACATTCGACAACCTCCGTACATATGACATCAAGCTCAATCCGGAAAAGTGTGTTTTCGGCGTTCCCACTGGAAAACTGCTGGGCTTCATCGTTTCCAATAGAGGAATTGAGGCAAATCCAGCCAAAATCCGAGCTTTGTCACAATTGGCCACACCAACAGACCTCAAACAAGTCCAAAAACTAGCCGGATGTGTGGCAGCGTTAAGCCGTTATCTCCAGACTAGGAGAAAAAGCATTGCCACTTTATCGCCTTCTCCAACATACCGACCACTTCGAGTGGACGGATGCGGCAATGGCCGGACTGGAAGAAATAGAGGCTCTCTTAGCGAGCAACCCAATCCTGGCCGCTCCGAACGTCGGCGAACCCATGTTATTATACATATCGGCAACTCACCAGGTGGTGAGTGCGGTGCTCGTCGTTGAGCGAGAGGAGGGCGGACACAAGTTCCCAATTCAGAAACCGGTATACTACGTATCGACTGTCCTCACACCATGCAAATCCCGGTACCCTCATTACCAAAAGATAGCATACGCGGTCTTCATGTCCCGGAAGCTACGACACTACTTTCAATAGTGCTCAATCACGGTGTCTTTCGAAGTACCACTCAATGACATAATAAAAAACCGCGATGCCATGTGCCGGATCGCAAAGTGGGCCATTGAGCTCCTTCCATTCGACATAACATACAAACCGCGCTGGGCCATTAAATTCCAAGTACTGGCTGACTTCGTCGCCGAATGGACAAAGGCCGAACTCCCTAAAGAGTATGGCACATATTCCAACTGGGTCATGCACTTCGATGGTTCAAAAATGTTGGCGGGCTTAGGGGCGGGCATTGTCTTAACGTCCCCCACTGGAGACACAGTTCAGTACGTACTCCAAATATTATACACAGACTCCAACAATGCAGCCGAATATGAGGCCTTATTGCATGGTCTTCGGATGGCTGTCTCCATGGGCATACAACGCCTGGAGGTGCGCGGGGATTCAAACCTCGCAATATCCCAAATAAATGGAGATTTTGACGCCAAGCATCCGAAGATGGCGGCCTATCGTAACACCATTCTCAAAATATCGGCTCGGTTCCAGGGACTCGAGTTCCATCATATGGCTCGAGAAAGTAATCAAGCGGCGGATGTCCTTGCCCGAATGGGCGCCAAGCGTGACCCCGTCCCACCTAATATCTTTCTGGAAAGGCTCTTCAAGCCATCCGTGGTGTGGCAAGGGGAGAGCGGCAACACCAGTTCGGATATGATTACACCCCCGGATTCCGAACACAGTACCGATATCATCGGGGGCTCAACCACCGAAATAACACCATCGTCCCATCTTATAATGGCAGTAATTGCCCCATGGACCGAACCCTTTTTGGCCTACCTTAATAGGCGAGAGCTCCCTGAGGATCAGAATGAGGCTCGCTGCATTGTCCGACGCTCGAAAGCCTACAAGGTCCATCACGGAGAGCTCTACAAGAAAAGCGCTACTGGAGTACTTCAAAGTTGTATCTCCGAAGAAGAGGGGCGGCAGCTCTTGGTTGAAATCCATGCTGGCCTTGGTTGGCACCACACCGCAGCTCGGGCTCTTATAAGCAAGGCCGCCCGTACAGGTTTCTATTGGCCGACGGCCCGAGCAGATGCATAGGACCTTGTCCAACGTTGTGTCGGATGCCAGCTTTTTGCCAATCAAAGCCATATGCCACCCACCGCTCTACAAATAATCCCCATTACCTGGCCTTTCGCGGTCTGGGGGCTTGATATGGTCGGACCCCTTAAAGGAGGAAGCAATAAGAAAAAATATCTGCTGGTCATGGTAGATAAATTCACTAAGTGGATAGAGGCCAAACTAGTTAAAACGGCCGAAGCCGGACCGGTGATAGACTTCATATCCGGTGTCGTGCACCGTTACGACGTCCCACACAGCATCATCACCAATAACGGCTCCAATTTTACAGCCGATGAGGTGAAAACCTGGTGTGCTAATCTGGGCATTAAGCTCGATTGCGCCTCCGTCTACCACCCACAAACAAACGGTCAAGTATAACGAGCTAATGGTCTTATTATGAGCGGCATTAAACCAAGACTAGTGCAGTCTTTGAAAGAATCAGACAAGCACTGGGTTGAGGAGCTCGACTCCGTACTCTGGGGGCTGCGGACCACGCCCAATCGTACTACCGGATACACACCGTTCTTCATGGTGTACGGCGCAGAGGCCGTGTTGCCCTGCGATATTATTCATGACTCACCTCGAGTGCGCATGTATGAAGAGAGAGAGGCCGAGCTTGATCGGCAGGACAGTTTAGACGCCCTGGAGGAGGAGCACGACGTTGCAAAAGCCCGTTCCGCATTGTATCAACAACAGGCTCGCAGATATCAAAACAGAGAAGTGCGGGCCAAGACTTATAATGTTGGCGAACTTGTTCTACGCTTGCCAGAAAGCCCAAGTGGGAGGGTCCCTTCATCGTTGACGAAGTTCTCACTGGAGGAGCGTACCGCCTGCGTGATGCCTCAGACAATCGCTTAGAGCCGAACCCATGGAATGCCGCCAGACTCCGAAGATTCTACGCCTAGAGCCGGACTCTCTGTTCGTCTTCTTCTCCCTTTGTTTCCATTACTTTTTCCTCTCTCTCGCTTCTTTTTAGCTTTCAGCTCTTGTGCGGCTACACCGCGCACCTACGACGTACACATCCTTAAATATGTACGCCCATGATACCTGGGGGCTTATTTACAGAAGCTTATTATTATTTTCTGAGCATCAAGCTCACCACATATGTGTCTTTTCCTCATAGTACCTTTTCTTCGCCATTATATGCATCGTTATGACTTAAGTTTTGGCCAAGCTGGGTTGCCTGGCTCCTGTGCTTATGCCCTACGTTCCTGTTTGTTCGGCTAGGGCATAAAGGGAGCACCTCTGCGATTGTTACTGCCGGGCCATCTGGATGTGTACCTCAGACTGGGTGAAGCCGAAAGCTAGCGTTCTTAATGGAATATTCGGTCGGCGGACTAAAGATGTTTTTACACTCATTACACTACCAACCCCCAGATGTTATGTATACTGCGATTTTTTCAATCACTGTTCGGGCATGCACGTTAACGCATGTTCACCCAGGGAAAGGAACCCTTAACGGAACTATTCTCTCTGGAAGATGTTTCTTACAATCACAATGTAATTTAACATAGCTAGTCCGATACAACTTATCTGTTCAAGCAACTATGACCCCTACGCCTAGTTTCCACGCATACCCCAGTTTATTTTGCCGCTCAGGTATTCGGAAACACTCCGCACCTTCGGGTCCAGAGGTCGAAGCGAAAAGGTCTGCCATGACAATCGTTTTACAATCCGTCTAGGGACAAATATGTAATGGAAAGTACATAGTCACTTGGACTCAAAAATTTCCTCCTCTATGCCGTCTAACAGGTTGTCTAACTTACAATCCTGTTGGCAATATTTTGCGGCTACTTTTACCTGGTCATATACCAAACTAACGGGAATTTCTTTTCCATCTGACCCTAGAGGTCCCACCCGGGCCATATGATTTGGACCAAGCTTGGTATACTGTGTTTTCACCATAGCCTAGTCCTCTCGCGCACCTTCTCGGCAGGCCGATATCTTCCATAATCGGAAACGCCGCCGCGCTCCCTTGAATAGCTGCACAAGCTCCTGCATACTTCCTGGAGGGGAGGCATATGGCCATAAGGCCTTGGCAACACTCTGCATTGCCTGCCGAGCTCGCTCGTGAATTTGCGAAAGCTCTTGTAGTAGATCGCCTGAAGATCCGGAAATTTCCTCTTCGGGACGGCAAGTCAGTATACCTACCGACATAAATTTGTCAGTTCCTTTCCTCGCCGAATTACACGGGGGTAAGTTTGAAAGCATACTAAATATACCGCCTCGTAGCCTCTTATTTTCCTTCACGGAGTCAGCTAGCTAGGCCCGCACATCTTTCAGTTCTTCGCCCAGCTGGGTGTTGGAGTCCTGCAGTTTGTTTTTCTCCTCCCTGACCCGTGTCAGCACACGTTCGCCCGTGGCCCGTAGCCTTTTGGCTTCTTGTTCACCCTCTTGCGCGACTTCCAGTGCCTCTTTGAGTTGATCTGACGATCCTGCCATGAGATATGCAACTGTGTTAGCATTGCTGGTATATAATTCTATTTTCTCGATGGAGGGAAACATTACCAGGCGATGCCTTCTTGGATTTCTCCAGTTCGGCGGTAGCAGCAGCTAGCTGGGTCCGACACTTTTCCAGCTCTTGAGACAACAGGTTGTTCTTCTCCGTAAGCACCTGGTTATACAATGATCCTTAAATCAGATGTATCAACTGCTTCAAGTCTCGGGGGCTACTGGTATATAATTATCAGATTTGTACAATATGAACTCACCCGCGTATCTTTCAAATGCTGGTCTGTGGCTCTGCCAAGCCCGTCTCGAGCAGCTCTGATGTATGCATCAGCCGAGCTGAAGGCATTGAATGCCTCTCTTGTAAAGCCGGGGTCGCGAAGAGCGGCCCTCCGGCGCCGATGATTCATGGAGCTCTCCACTTCTGAGTTTGTGATGGATACATCATCCGAATCCTCTGCCAAAGGACAATTCGGCGTCACTCCCGTATCAGACCTCATCTTTACAGCAGGGTCTGGAACCTGGCAGTTGGGAGCATGACCGGCAGGACTCCTAGACATAGTCCGGCGAACGCTCTTCCTGATAAGGCACAAATGGATAATGTCACAGTTCGATGTGACTGTCAATGGGCATATTTACAAAGCAATTCCTCTTTTATGAAGGCTCGGTCGTGTCTTCGCTTGCCTTCCTCTTCGAAGGCTTGCCCGGTGTGGGCGCCGCTCTCTTTGGAGTCGCCTCTGGTGCGGCATGGCGTGCCGAACGCCTCCCCTTTGAAGCACGAGACAGTGCGGTGGGTGAGGCAGAATAAGGAAGCTCTTTCGGAGGAGATGTCTCCTGATTACTTACATTTGAGGCAGGAAGAAGGCCGGGATAGTCGGCTATAATGGCCACTTCTGTGCCATCGTAGCTCGCCTGGTAAAATACTCCCTCCTCAAGCTCTACGAATATGTCCGGATCCTCTTCGAGTCCGGGGTCAAGATCCCGGTTATGGTCCTCCGGCTGTGGAGCGGGGTTGTAGATCCCCGTGATGACCTTTCACCATTCCTGTTACAAATGGACGGGTTAGTATCAACTAAAAGTGACTCAGGGAAGGGATTGAGTAAGGTGGTGGGATTAAAACTCACCCAACTAGGAGGATTGTACATGGAAAATCGCTCTTGACGCTTAAGACGAGTGAACTCCTCTTTGTCCCCTTTATACAGACCGGCCAGTATTGTGGCCAGGGCGGTGAGGGAATCCGGACCCTTTCGTCCGCAGCGTGAGGCGTCATCTTCCCCATTGAAATGCCACATAGGGAGCCCCCTATATTGGAGCGGCTGAACCCCTCGTGCTATGGAAGTGGCCATTACCTCGATTATTGATAATCCGGATTTGGCGAGCGTCTTTATCTTGCCCATCAATTGACGGACTTCCGCGCTATCTTCCTCCTCGAGGCTCCGAGGGCGCCAGCTGTGGCGTTTCTTCAACGGAGCTCTTGAAAATTCGGGAAGACCCATCCGGACTGGGTCTGGGAGAGCGACGTCCTCAATATAGAACCATTCTGAGGGCCACTCTTCGGACGCCTTCTTCGGCGTGCCGGACAGGTATCCGGTCTCGGCTATGCGCCATACCTCGGCGCCGCCCACCTCGAATATCAATCCCCCTTGCAGCCCAGAAATAGCTCGCAAAGAGCAACGTAGCCCGCGATGTGCAGGATGGAGGTAGGAGTGAGATTGTGCAGTTGGAGGCTGTAGTACTCCAGGAGTCCTCGGAGGAAAGGGTGGATTGGAAATCTGACGCCTCTTAACAAGTAGGGAACGAAGCACACTCGTTCCCCCCTAGATGGATATGGGAAATTCTCCGCCTGAGCTCCGCCGTTGAAGGAGGTCAATCCTGCCCGGACGGGGACTAGATCCGCGGGGGGAAGAAATCCCTGCGTTTGCAGCTTGGTCAGCTGATCGTGGGGCACGGAACATATTTCCCAATTGCCTTTTTGGGAGCTGTGGGAGAGGGACGAAGAATTGGGAGCCATAGCTATGTTGGAATGGTTTCTCCTTGCAAACTTTGAGGATTTCCCGCTTGGTGTGGAATGGATCTGAGATCCAATCTCTTTAAATAGACGCCTTCCTTACATGGCTAGGGTGTTATGTGCAAAAATACCCCGACCTCTCGTATTCGCTCGACACGTGGAGACTGAAGCTATGGAGGCGTGGAAGCCGATGGGCGCGACATTAAATGAAGGGCCGAATACAGTTCTTTAAGTCAGGTACTTTGAAGTAATCAGAGGAGGAACCCGCCTTGCAATACTGAAGACAATCTGCGCGCCGGACACATCGTCATTGAAAGCCTGGTTCGGGGGCTACTGAGGGAGTCCTGGATTAAGGGGTCCTCGGGCGTCCACCCTCTTGGACATGGGCCGGACTGTTGGGCCACGAAGATACAAGACCGTAGACTCTCTCCCGTGTCCGGATGGGACTCTCCTTGGCGTGGATGGCAAGCTTGGCGTTCGGATATGAGATTCCTTTCTCTGTAACTGACTTTGTATAACCCTAGTCCCCTCCGGTGTCTATATAAACCGGAGGGTTTAGTCCGTAGGGGCAATCACAATCATATAGGCTAGACTTCTAGGGTTTTATCCATTACGATCTCGTGGTAGATCAACTCTTGTAATACTCATATTCATCAAGATCAATCAAGCAGGAAGTAGCATATTACCTCCATAGAGAGGGCCCGAACCTGGGTAAACATCGTGTCCCCCGTCTCCTGTTACCATCGACCTTAGACGCACAGTTCGGGACCCCCTACCCAAGATCCGTCGGTTTTGACACCGACAATGGGTCTTGTCCATCACATCATTCTCTAATGATGTGATCCCATTCATCAAATGACAACACATATCTATGGTCAGGAAACTTAACCATCTTTGATTAACGAGCTAGTCAAGTTGAGGCATATTAGCACTACTGGAATCAGCATCTTTGCCGTCTGCCATGGCGGACGGCAAAGGCATAGATCCCGGACGGCGAAGTCCTTTGCCGTCAGCCAGCGCACGACAAACCGTCCGTCTGAACATGTGCCAGCAAAGGCCTTCTTTGCCGTCCGCTTCCTGGAAAGGGACGGCAAAGGATTGTGCCCTGCGCTGTCCGAGGACAGCAAACAGCAAAGAGAGCGGACGACAAAGAAAAATATTCTTCTTCTTCTTCTTCTTCTTCTTCTTTTCTTCCTATTCCTTCTTTCCTTCCTCTTCCTTGATTTTCTTCATCTTATTATGTCATTTGTGGACTAAATAGGCTAAATTATGTCAAAAATGGACTAAACACGCTAAATAAGAAGAAAAATACCATTATCACGGAGGTGTAGGAATGGTCGGGGCTGCGCCAGTGGCAGACGGAGGTGAAGGACCGGTCGGGGTTCCGGCATTGGCAGAAGGAGTGGTCGATGCTTGTCGGGAGCCATGATGTACCAAAGATCATTTCCAATAATGTCGCGTTAGCAAGTTCGCAAACTGAAATGTGAATAGTAGTAAGCAACGACCATTCAAATCAAACTCAGCATGGTCGCCGGAGCAATTTGGGGCATCAGCGGAGGGGCCTGACCGTTTTTCTCGCACAAGGTCTGCACATTTTGTTCTCACGAGTCAGTCATATTAGATAGTAATGCGAACATTACATGCATGATTGAGCTAATATGCACGAGAAACGTACCACGATGAGCTCGTATAGGGCCCGGTTAGCGCTGTCGTTCCGGTTACTCTCCTCCTCCAACAGCTTAGCCGTCCTCTCCTCCATCTCCCTCTCCCTCTCCACTGCCTCCCTTTTTGCCTCCTCCAAAAGTGCCTGCGTCTTCAATCTCTCTTTCTCAACAATAGCCTGCAACACACCACTCCTCGTTAGCATTGTAATCATCCACCGACACACACACAATGTAATGGAGGAAAGGTGAGAGAGTCCGTATAACTAACCGCCATGGCGAGCTCCGCGGGCCATGCACGAGGCGTTATCTCAGGATCAGAGCTACTCAGGCGCTTCTTGATCTGCGGGAGAGTCTTAGGACAACGTATCAGTCCATCACCAATGGCTTGAGAGTCATGGGACCTCCCGCCACCAGATATCATCACCAGCTCTGTATCAAAAGGATCCTGGCTCGGGTTAAAGTCCTCCCCTTTCCTCGCCTTCCCCTCGTCTCTGTACTTCGCAAGCTTGTGGTGGGAGGAGATTTTGGTGAAGCTCTCTGGATGATCTAGGTCAGACTCCGTGAATGGCTAGGCCTTCTTGTACGGGGCCTATGGGCCATGCCATAGAGGTCGAACAGACTTGGCACAGGCTTCTTGTGGTGGTGCGCCTGAGAGAGAGGAACAAAATATTAGTTAAGGGCTCAAGCTAGCATGAAGAATGATATTGCTATGTAAATAGGTCATTTTGGAGCTAAGAAAGGTTATTATGTCATTTTCGAGGAAAATAAGCTAAGTTTAGGTCATTTTTGAGGTAACCAGGATTATTATGCCATTTTTTTACCAAAGTATGCTAATTATGTCATTATTGAGCTATCCAAGGTTATTTATGTCATTTTAGAGCTAATTATGTCATGAATGAACTAGTTAAGATTAGTTTAGGTCGTTATTGAGCTATCGAAGGTAGTTATGCCATTTTTAACTAACCTTAGCATATTAAGTCATTTTATAGAGCTATGTAAGGTTATTTTGTCATTTTATAGCTAATTATGTCATGAATGAACTAGCTAAGATTAGTTTAGGTCGTTATTGAGCTATCGAAGGTAGTTATGCCATTATTTAACTAACTAAAGCATATAAAGTCATTTTATAGAGCTATCTAAGGTTATTATGTCATTTTGGAGCTAAATATGTAATAAATAAAATATCCAAGGTAGTTATGACATTTTTTAACTAACTAAGCATATTAAGTCATTTTGGAAGGGATAAATGCTAGCATGAAGAATGAAATTGCATGAATCATGTAGCAAACCACATACCCAGTTATCCCCGTACTCAAACAGGTTGGAGCTCCCTTGATGGTGTGGCACACCTTCCATTTGGTCGCGCTTATCCTTGGCCCTTTGGTGTTCGACTAGCCATTCGGGAGAGCACCACGCATCCACCAATGCCTCCCAACAGTCCATCTTATCCACACACCATCTCGGGGGCACCTAAGTTAGTCAAGAGAAATTTCAGTGCTACGCCTACGAATCAAATCAAGAAAACTAAGTTCAAGGCCTTAAGAATAGGTAATTACCTACATGTACTTCTCCTTACTCAGAAACTTGCCGCGACAATTCTTCTTGGCCCTCCTAATACCCTTCGAGGCGTAGTAGTCTCGAACGGCCTGCACCCGAGCCTCGTGCCGTAAGTTCTGAAGTAGGCGCTTGCACTCGGTTTCGACAACCATAGACGTGGCCTCCTGCTCACCCTCTGAAACCCTGTAGAAGGTCTGCAATCAAACAAGATAACACTGATTAGTACAATCACTATGTAATCACTAGGTAGTGTTGACTTTTAATTCTGTAAAGGAGAAATTACCCAAAACCGACGGAACACCATGTCGGCCACCGTCTCACACAAGACACCGCCGACCATCTCCCACGGCGGGGCCGGGGCAACCGAGTACAGCTCCCAGCTTAGTGCTAGCTGTGGAACCTGACCCTCACCGGGCAACGTGACAAACCCAGGGAAGTGCTGCCGGCAAATCACACCAAGGACCTGGTTGGGCCTGCGGACACCACGGGGGTGTACCCAGCCCCTGCAGTATGACAAGGCCAACGCAATAGATATTAATTTGAAGGAACATGAAGGCAAAAGGTTAAAAAATATTAAATGCACCTACTTCAACCTTTAGGCGTAATAAACCACCTCTGGTCGGGGGTCGCCGGCACGGGCGGGAGCTTTGTACAGCCACGCTTGTAGACCTTCTTGCCCTTCTTAACCAGCTCGTCGTCGCTGTAGCTATCATCAGAAAAGGTGTCCTCGCTACCATCCTCCGGGCCAGTAGCCTCCGGAGTCTCGTGGGAAGAAGACGGCGGGATCGGAGTCTTCTGGGACGAAGACCCCGTGACCGGAGTCTTCTGGGACGAAGACCCCGTGACCGGAGTCTTCTGCGACGAAGACTCTGGGACCGGACTCACGTGGGGCGAAGGATCGGCGACCCGAGTCTGGTGGGGCGAAGGATCAGCAACCGGAGGCTCATGGACCGGAGTCCGAGATAGGTCCACGTCAGACGGAGCAGGCCTGTGGTCGGGTGAATCAGCTAAGGGTGGCGGCGAGGAAGGCATAGCAGCCTTCCTACCTTTCCCGCTGCCACGTCCACCTCTACCAGCCTTCTTCGTCCTCCCCCGACCTCTCCCAGCCGATGAAGAAGCGCCCGCCGCAGTTGTCTGCATACTGCCTAGCAGCGCTCTCCGGAGGGGCTGGGCTGGAATAATGGAACCACCCCTCCCAGTAGCGCTCGCAGGAGGCTCGGGGCGCTCTGGAATCTTGCCCACCATATTGTCAACACCTGAATGACAAAAAGTAAACGAAATTAGTACAACATAAAAAATTTGGATACCTGACATGAACATAATAATATGTATATAATTTAAGTGCATCATCATCATAAACATAATAAAAATACACCCGATCAACACAAATATTAATATATATATATATGATGTTTTGCATAACAAAATCAAAAAATACACAACCTAACTCATAATTCACAAATATATGACCCCGTCGGGGTCGGGGTGTGGTTGTGTTGTCAGGGTGTCGGGGTCGATC
>NC_057799.1:17854333-17873232 GCF_018294505.1 Triticum aestivum
GCGGCGGTGCTGGCCGGTGGCGGGGGCTAGGTCCTAGGGGCGGGGCGGGCCGGCGGCAGCGACTGCGGCGGTGGTGAAAGGAGGGGAGAGGCGGGCGCAGGAGGGAGAGAGAAAGAGAGAGAGAGAGCGGGGGGGAGACGACGGCACCGCCAGTTAATTAGGCCTTCTTTGCCGTCTGTTAGCAGACGGCAAAGAGGGCAACCGTTGGGGCTGGCCCACGTATCCTCTTTGTCGTCCGCTAGCGGACGGCAAAGGAGTAACATTGCCGTCTGCTGGCAGTCGGCAAAGTAGTCACCTCTTTGCCGTCCGCTACCAAATGGCAAAGAAGCTGACCTAGCCACGCCGTGCCCTGTGGGGCCCACCTGGCTCTTTGTCGTCTTCCTTTTAGCTCTTTGCCGTCTGACAGCTGATGGCAAATAAGCAGCTGACGGCAAATACTCTTTTGGCCATCAGCACTTTCTTTGCCGTCTGTTTCCTCGAAGCGGATGGCAAAGAACCTCTTTGCCGTCAGCTCGCAGACGGCAGAGAGTTGGCAGACGGCAAAATGCCAGATTCCAGTAGTGTAGGGACACTCTGTTTGTCTATGTATTCACACATGTACTAAGTTTCCGGTTAATACATTTCTAGCATGAATAATAAACATTTATCATGATATAAGGAAATGTAAATAACAATTTTATTATCGCCTCGAGGGCATATTTCCTTCAGTCTCCCACTTGCACTAGAGTCAATAATCTAGATTACATACTAATGATTCTAACACCCATGGAGTCTTGGTGCTGATCATGTTTTGCTTGTGGAAGAGGCTTAGTCAACGGGTCTGCAACATTCAGATCCGTATGTATCTTGCAAATCTCTATGTCTCCCTCCTTGACTTGATCGCGGATGTAATTGAAGCGTCTCTTGATGTGTTTGGTTCTCTTGTGAAATATGGATTCCTTCGCCAAGGCAATTGCTCCAGTATTGTCACGAAAGATTTTCATTGGAACCGATGCACTAGGTATTACACCTAGATCGGATATGAACACCTTCAACCAGACTTTCATTTGCTGCTTCCGAAACAGCTATGTACTCCGCTTCACACGTAGATCCCGCCACGATGCTCTGCTTGGAACTGCACCAAGTTACAGCTCCACCATTCAATATAAATACGTATCCGGTTTGTGACTTAGAGTCATCTAGATCAGTGTCAAAGCTTGCATCGACGTAACCATTTATGACAAGCTCTTTGTTACCTCCATAAACGAGAAACATATCCTTAGTCCTTTTCAGGTATTTCAGGATGTTCTTGACTGCTGTCTAGTGATCCACTCCTGGATTACTTTGGTACCTCCCTGCTAAACTTATAGCTAGGCACACATCAGGTTTGGTACACAGCATTGCATACATGAGAGAACCTATGGTTGAGGCATAAGGAATGACCTTCATTTTCTCTCTATCTTCTGCAGTGGTCGGGCATTGAGTCTGACTCAATTTCACATCTTGTAACATAGGCAAGAACCCCTTCTTTCACTTGTCCATTTTGAACTTCTTCAAAACTTTTATCAATGTATGTGCTTTGTGAAAGTCCAATTAAGCATCTTGATCTATCTCTATAGATCTTGATGCCCAATATATAAGCAGCTTCACTGAGGTCTTTCATTGAAAAATTCTTATTCAAGTATACTTTTATGATATCTAGAAATTCAGTATTATTTTCAATCAACAATACGTCATCCACATATAATATTAGAAATGCTACAAAGCTCCCACTCACTTTCTTGTAAATACATGCTTCTCCAAAAGTCTGTATAAAACCATATGCTTTGATCACACTATCGAAGCGTAAATTCCAACTCCGAGAGGCTTGCACCAGTCCATTAATGGATCGCTGGAGCTTGCACACTTTGTTAGCACCTTTAGGACCGACAAAACCTTCTAGTTGCATCATATACAACTCTTCTTTAAGATATCCATTAAGGAATGCAGTCTTGACATCCATTTGCCAAATTTCATAATCATAAAATGCGGCAATTGCTATTCGGACAGACTTAAGCATCGCTACGGGTGAGAAGGTCTCATCATAGTCAACTCCTTGAACTTGGCGAAAACCTTTTGCAACAAGTCGAGCTTTGTAGACAGTAACATTACCGTCAGGGTCAGTCTTCTTCTTGAAGATCCATTTATTCTCTATGGCTTGCTGATCATCGGGCAAGTCAACCAAAGTCCACACTTTGTTCTCATACATGGATCCTATCTCAGATTTCATGGCCTCAAGCCATTTCCCGGAATCTGGGCTCATCATCGCTTCCTCGTAATTTGTAGGTTCGTCATGGTCAAGTAACATGACCTCCAGAACAGGGTTACCGTACCACTCTGGTGCGGACCGTACTCTGGTTGACCTACGAGGTTCAGTAGCGACTTGATCTGAAGTTTCATGATCATCATCATTATCTTCCTCACTAATTGGTGTAGGAATCGCTGGAACTGATTTCTGTGATGAACTACTTTCCAATTCAGGAGAAGGTACAATTACCTCATCAAGTTCTACTTTCCTCCCACTCACTTCTTTCGAGAGAAACTCCTTCTCTAGAAAGGATCCATTCTTAGCAACGAATATCTTGCCTTCGGATCTGTGATAGAAGGTGTACCCAACAGTCTCCTTTGGGTATCCTATGAGGACACATTTCTCCGATTTGGGTTCGAGCTTATCAGGTTGAAGCTTTTTCACATAAGCATCGCATCCCCAAACTTTAAGAAACAACAGTTTTGGTTTCTTGCTAAACCACAGTTCATGTGCTGTCGTCTCAATGGATTTAGATGGTGCCCTATTTAACGTGAATGCAGCCGTATCTAAAGCATAACCCCAAATTGATAGCGGTAAATTGGTAAGAGACATCATAGATCGCACCATATCTAACAAAGTACGATTACGACATTCGGACACACCATTACGCTGTGGTGTTTCAGGTGGCGTGAGTTGCGAAACTATTCCACATTGTTTCAAATGAAGACCAAACTCATAACTCAAATATTCACCTCCACGATCAGATTGTAGAAACTTTATTTTCTTGTTAAGATGATTTTCCACTTCACTCTGAAATTCTTTGAACTTTTCAAATGTTTCAGACTTATGTTTCATTAAGTAGATATGCCCATATCTGATCAAATCATCTATGAAGGTCAGAAAATAATGATACCCGCCGCGTGCCTCAACACTCATTGGACACTGCATACATCAGTATGTATTATTTCCAATAAGTCAGTTGCTCGCTCTATTGTTCCGGAGAACGGAGTCTTAGTCATCTTGCCCATGAGGCATGGTTCGCAAGCGTCAAGTGATTCATAATTAAGTGATTCCAAAAGCCCATCAGCATGGAGTTTCTTCATGCGCTTTACACCAATATGACCTAAATGGCAGTGCCACAAATAAATTGCACTACCATTATTAACTTCGCATCTTTTGGCTTCAATATTATGAATATGTGTATCACTACAATCGAGATTCAACAAAAATAGACCACTCTTCAAGGGTGCATGACTATAAAAGATATTACTCATATAAATAGAACAACCATTATTCTCTGATTTAAATGAATAACCGTCTCGCATTAAACAAGATCCAGATATAATGTTCATGCTCAATGCTGGCACCAAATAACAATTATTCAGGTCTAAAACTAATCCCGACGGTAGATGTAGAGGTAGCGTGCCGACGGCGATCACATCAACCTTGGAACCATTTTCTAGGCGCATCGTCACCTTGTCCTAAGCCAATCTTCGTTTAATTCGTAGCCCCTGTTTCGAGTTGCAAATATGAGCAACAAAACCAGTATCAAATACCCAGGCGCTACTACGAGCATTAGTAAGGTACACATCAATAACATGTATATCAAATATACCTTTCACTTAGCCATCCTTCTTATCCGCCAAATACTTGGGGCAGTTCCGCTTCAAGTGACCAGTCCCTTTGCAGTAGAAGCACTCAGTCTCAGGGTTAGATCCAGACTTGGACTTCTTCCCTTGGGCAACAACTTGCTTGCTATTCTTCTTGAAGTTCCCCTTCTTCCCTTTACCCTTTCTGTTGAAACTAGTGGTCTTGTTAACCATCAACACTTGATGCTCCTTCTTGATTTCTACCTCGGCAGCCTTCAGCATCGCGAAGAGCTCGGAAATAGTCTTCTCCATCCCTTGCATATTATAGTTCATCAGGAAGCCTTTATAGCTTGGTGGCAGTGATTGAAGAAATCTGTCAATGACACTATCATCAGGAAGATTAACTCCCAGCTGAGTCAAGTGGTTGTGGTACCCAGACATTCTGAGTATGTGTTCACTGACAGACTATTCTCCTCCATTTTTCAGCTATAGAACTTGTTGGAGACTTCATATCTCTCAACTTGGGCATTTGCTTGAAATATTAACTTCAACTCCTGGAACATCTCTTATGCTCCATGACGTTCAAAACGTCTTTGAAGTCCCGATTCTAAGCCGTAAAGCATGACACACTGAACTATCGAGTAGTCATCAGCTTTGCTCTGCCAGAAGTTCATAACGTCCGGAGTTGCTCCTCTGCAGTAATGAGGATAATCCTCAAGTTACGGAACCAGTCCGTGTAGTTGCTACAATCATCTTTCAACTTAGCTTTCTCTAGGAACGCATTAAAATTCAAGGGAACGGTAGCACGGGCCATTGATATAGATATGCAAAAAACTATAAGGTACTAAGTTCATGATAAATTAAAGTTCAATTAATCATATTACTTAAGAACTCCCACTTAGATAGACATCCCTCTAATCATCTAAATGATCACGTGATCCATATCAACTAAACCATGTCCGATCATCACGTGAGATGGAGAAGTTTTCAATGGTGAACATCTCTATGTTGATCATATCTACTATATGATTCACGTTCGACCTTTCGGTCTCAGTGTTCCGAGGCCATATCTGCATATGCTAGGCTCGTCAAGTTTAACCCGAGTATTCTGCACGTGCAAAACTGGCCTGCACCCGTTGTATGTGAACGTAGAGCTTATCACACCCGATCATCACGTGGTGTCTCGGCACGACGAACTGTAGCAACGGTGCATACTCAGGGAGAACACTTATACCTTGAAATTTAGTGAGGGGTCATTGAGGGAGTCCTGGACTAAGGTGTCCTCGGGCATCCGGCCTATTATCTATGGGCCGGACTGATGGGCTGTGAAGACACGAAGGCCGAAGACCGTACCCGTGTCCGGATTGGACTTTCCTTGTGTGGAAGGCAAGCTTGGCGACCAATTATGAAGATACCTTCTTATGTAACCGACTCTATGTAATCCTAGATCTCTCTGGTGTCTATATAAACCGGAGGGCATAGTCCGAATAGGGGATATACACATTATCATAGTCATACAGGGTAGACTTTTAGGGTTTTGCCATTACGATCTTGTGGTAGATCAACCCTTGTAATACTCATATTCATCTAGATCAATCAAGCAGGAAGTAGGGTATTACCTCCATAAAGAGGGCCCGAACCTGGGTAAACATCGTGTCCCCCGTCTCCTGTTACCATCGATCCTAGACGCACAGTTCGGGACCCGCTACCCGAGATCCGCCGGTTTTGACACCGACAGTCATCTTATAATGCTACCGCCGTACTAAGCAAAATAAGATGCATAAAGGATAAACATCACATGCAATCAAAATATGTGACATGATATGGCCATCATCATCTTGTGCCTTTGATCTCCATCTCCAAAGCACCGTCATGATCTCCATTGTCACCGGCTTGACACCTTGATTTCCATCGTAGCATTGTTGTTGTCTCGCCAACTATTGCTTCTACGACTATCACTACCGCTTAGTGATAAAGTAAAACAATTACATGGCGATTTCATTTCATACAATAAAGCGACAACCATAATGCTCCCACCAGTTGCCGATAACTTTTACAAAACATGATCATCTCATACAACAATTTATATCTCATCACGTCTTGACCATATCACATCACAACATGCCCTGCAAAAACAAGTTAGACGTCCTCTACTTTGTTGTTGCAAGTTTTACGTGGCTGCTACGGGTTTCTAGCAAGAACCGTTCTTACCCTACGCATCAAAACCACAATGATTTTTCGTCAAGTGTGTTGTTTTAACCTTCAACAAGGACCGGCCGTAGTCAAACTCGATTCAACTAAGGTTGGAGAAACAGACACTCGCCAGCCACCCGTGTGCGAAGCACGTCGCTAGAACCAGAATCATGAGGGCGGTCATGTAATTTCGGTCTGGGCCGCTTCATCCAACAATACCGCCGAATCAAAGTAAGACATTGGTGGTAAGCAGTATGACTATTATTGCCCACAACTCATTGTGTTCTACTCGTGCATATCATCTACGCAAACACCTGGCTCGGATGCCACTGTTGGGGAACGTAGTAATTCAAAAAAATTCCAACGATCACGCAAGATCTATCTAGGAGATGCATAGCAATGAGAGGGGAGAGTGTGTCCACGTACCCTCGTAGACCGAAAGTGGAAGCGTTATGTTAACGTGGTTGATGTAGTCGAACATCTTCAGTATCCAACCGATCCAAGTACCGAACATACGGCACCTCCGTGTTCAGCACACGTTCAGCTCGATGACGTCCCTCGAGCTCCTGATCCAGTAGAAGGTCTAGGGAGAGTTCCATCAGCACGACAGCGTGGCGACGGTGTTGGTGATGTGATCTACGCAGGGCTTCGCCTGAGCACTATGACAATATGACCGAGGTGGTAAACTGTGGAGGAGGGCACCACACACGGCTAAGGGACAATTGATGTGACTTTGGGGTGCCTCCTGCCCACGTATATAAAGGAGGGGGAAGAGAGGCAAGCGGCCAGGAGGGGCGCGCCATGGGGGGAGTCCTACTTGGACTCCTAGTCCAAGTAGGATTCGCCCCCCCTTTCCTTTCTTACACCGGAGGGAATAGGAACGAGAGGGAGAGGGAAAGGGAAGGGCGTGCCGCCCCCTCCTCCTTGTCCTATTCGGACTCCAAAGGAGGGGGCGCGCGGCCACCCCCGTGGGCTTCCCTCTCTCCCCCTTTAGGCCCATGTTGGCCCAACACTTCCCCGGGGGGTTCCGGTAACCCCTCGGTACTTCGGTAAAATACCCGAATCACTCAGAACCATTACGATGTCCGAATAAAAACTTACAATACATGGATCTTTACCTCTCGACCATTCCGAGACTCCTTGTCATGTTCGTGATCTCACCTGGGACTCCGAACAAACTTCTGTCACCAAAACACATAACTCATAATACAAATTATCATCGAACGTTAAGCGTGCGAACCCTACGGGTTCGGGAACTATGTAGACATGACCGAGACACATCTCCGGTCAATAACCAATAGCGGAACCTGGATGCTCATATTGGCTCCTACATATTCTGCGAAGATCTGTATCGGTCAAACCGCATAACAACATACATTATTCCCTCTGTCATCGGTATGTTACTTGCCCGAGATTCGATCGTCGGTATCATCATACCTAGTTCAATCTCGTTACCGGCAAGTCTCTTTACTCGTTCCGTAACGCATCATCTCGCAACTAACTCATTAGTCACATTGCTTGCAAGGCTTATAGTGATGTGCATTACCGAGAGGGCCCAGAGATACCTCTCCAATCACTCACACTAGGCCATTCTATCTTCCCCAACAGGCCGCCGCTCACTCTCCTCTCTCCACTCACACTCACACTCACTCGATCTCCCCCCTCAACCCCCCCGCGTCGGTCCTCCCCGCCGGCTGCCATTGCCTACCCCTCCTCCTTCTACGCCGCTGTCACCTCCTCCTCCTCCCAGGAATCGGTAATCCTTCATCGGCCGCCCTCCTCCCCGCCCCCTCCTCCTTCTTTCACCACCGTCCGGCCCCTCCTCGCTCCGCCTTCCTCCTCCGTCCTCCTTCCTCCTCCCTCCTCCAGTCGCCCCTCCTTCTCCCTCCTCCCTCCTCCATCCACAACCCCTCCTCCCTGCTACATTTTGACTTAGTAGGCTAATTCATATGCAACATTTTGTTTTAGTTGATATGATTTAGTTGATTTAGTTGGCTAGATGATTTAGTAGGCTAGTTGATCTACAACATTTTGATTTAGTTGATTTAGTAGACTAGATGATTTAGTAGGCTAGTTGATTTAGAACATTTTGATTTAGTTGATTTAGTAGGCTAGTTGATATGCAACATTTAGAGAGAGGGGGGGACAGAGAGAGATATGATAGTTGATAGTTTTTAGTTGATCTGATTAACTGATAAGTAGAAAATTAGACATAGTTGATAGTTTTTACTTGATTTAAGCCTCTGGTCATATATAACACTTTGATTTAGGATAGTTTCTAGGGTTTAGAATATTATGTTTTCCGATTAAGATCGATGCATTGAGAACTTTATGTTTTTGTTTTTATTTCCTGTGAAGTGGATCCTTCATCTTTGCTCATATTGCTTTAGGAAAATGGCGCGACCACCACCACCACCATGTCGATTGTGCAAGTCAAGGTGCAGCCTTGCAACTGGCAAGCTGTTCGGCATCTACTTCCAGCCGAGTTTTCGTCATGCGGCGGTAAGAAATGATATGAAATGTAACAACTATTTTGTTTTTAGTGTTGGCATTAATGCATTGTGTCATTTTGCTTTTTGTACACAGATCGTCCCATGCAATGTGAGGTTGAAATTCAACAAGCTGACAGGAGACACTGTCACCTTTGAGCCTCCTGGGGGGCCTAACCTATGGAGGTCTAGAAAGGATGTGATATGTCACAGATTGGAGGAGATGGATGGGCCCGTTTCCTCGCCCGCATGCGTCTTACTGGTGGTGAGTTGATCAGCTTCTCCTTCCGAGCAGAAAGACCCAAGCTGACTGTCATTTATATCAACCTAGTGGAAGATGATGAAGATGATGAGGACCCACTCGATGAAGATGATGAGGACCCGCTTCATGAAGCCATCGCAGCTCAAAGAATGAGGCTGAGCGAGGAGGAGGTGTGCAACCTATGGGACATAATTCCATCACATGATGACTTTGTCGGGGTGCCATTTTTCGTGACCCGCCTGACAAGTACCATGGTCGATCGGCATGATATGGTATGTTATACTAACTGTAGTAATTTGATGATATATATATGCTTTATTGTTATACTTACAAATGTAAATTATCCGATGATCTGCTTAGTGTAGAGTCCAATGATATGCTGTGTGGAATCTAGTCAATGATATACTTTAGTGTAGAGTTCGATCACATGCTTATTAGTGTAGAATCCAAGGAACTATTAATACAATTATCTAGCACGATAGGTCCATGATACAGCATTCCAGGTACAATAATATTCATCAAATATATGTGTATAAGATTACATCATTGATGAATACAATTATCTAGCATAGCCCTAAGGCTATTTAAATGGCGGCGGAAGTCTATTTAAATGGCGGTGGAAGTCTTGATTTGGTAGCGTCTCACTCTGGCTGGACTCCATAACTCACATGACTGGCAAGATTACGGCCTAGCACGACGGAACAAGCGAACAATTCGGGCACGACCTACAAAACCCAGGTCAGTACATTGAATGTACTTGCAAGACAACCAAATACATAGCATCCAAACAAACAGATGACAAAGCAAGAACCAAGCATATGCAACAGTCTACTTCAACACAACTTCTAAGCATGGCATGATATTAACTAGAATCATAAATCAAACTAAGCATGAACCACATCATAGCATCTACTAGCATGGCATATCAAACTTACTTCCAGCAAAGCAACAACAAAGCATTGCATATCAAAACATGGCATGGCATCATGAAACTATGCTGAAAATAAACTACTAGTTACCTCTCGTGAAGAAATGTTGTATTAATCTTACGAATCAATCACTTACTCTGCCACAGCTCCTCGGAGCACACGCATGGCTTACCAAGACCTAGTCTCGGGGTCATATCAACACGTCATCGTGACTTCTCACGATTTTCCCATACACCAAGTCACCACATGATTTATATCCTCTTAGTTATCACACAAGTTATTATCAGATTTATCCTCCATTTCGACCAAGACCCGATAGTGTCACCTACTACGAACTTGTGCCCATGACCGAGGACGCGGCTATTGATAGATTAAATATACACTCTGCAGATGTAGCGCACTTTACACACATCACGGAACCTTGGCCTCGCACTCCCATTCGGGTGGACCAAAACCTTCCGATGAAACCGAGCTACTGCCATGACACTCTCCTAGCCACTCCGACCAACACCCGCTTGGGGTTCAGTCCTGGGCGGCCCCGTGTCTACCAACGACACCAACAGCCACCGTCGTGGCAAAAACGGTCCCAAACGGGGACAAGGTTACATAAAAAAATAGCACACAAGGTTATGTCCGGCTACCTGATCAGGGTAGCGCGTGCCCATAACCTTCCCTCATGGGAGGCACCGGAGAGAGGCATGACAATAGACCCAGCTAGGACCTCCCCATAAGGTAAATGTGGTTGCACTAGAGAAAGCTCGATTTGGGTGGCACAATGATATCCCAGTGATGACGGAGGAGGTTTGTTATTAAGTCATATTATTAACTTCTCCATCATCAATCATCCTGCGAGCATTGTTAACATGAATTCAACAACTAACACGCAACATACCGATGCAGTAACAAAACATCAAGCATTCAAAAAAAAACAATGATAGCATGCGAAACATGGCAATAACAAGTACTAGCAAACTTACCAGTGCAACAGAATTATCATAACATCGATACTACTAACATGGAACTAAACTAGACAGAGGCATGACATTATTAGTAACAACATCAAACTAGCATGTCAACTTATTTCATGAAAGCATAAGCATGCAAGACAGATAACAAAAACATAAAGCACGGCTAAACATACACGAAACTACTACAACTAAACACACACACACGAGGTGCAAGCAAAGTCAACATGCAAGTTTGAGGCTCTTGATAAGAGGTTGGCTTGCCTGGGGGTCGGGGATTACTCTGGAAAAAGGTGCGGAACGATTGCGGAAAGAGTTGCCGAAAACAGTTCTCTCTCGGAGGGGGCTGTTTACGGGCAAGGGCAAAATGGTCATTTTCACTGTGTGAAAACATGGTGAAAATGATTCCATCCAAACGGGCTCGACGAAACAAAGAAGTGGGCTTTGGAATCACCTCAATCGGAGTTGTGAGCAAAAAGATATGATAGTTTTACTGCTAGGGACCTATCTGTAATGAAAATATTTTCAAACAGGGCCTGGACAGAAAAACAGAAAACGTATTAGGTGAAATACGCTTTCAGAACCGGGAAAGCGCACTTTGGTATAAAGAAGAACTGGATTACGTTTTCACTGAGAAAAAGCGCCTTCTTGGTTGAAGCAGAATAAAACTACGCTTACACGAAGGGGAAACGTATCCAGCTGATTACGCGTTCACTTAAGTGGCTGGGCCCGCCACTTATGCACGTCATCCGGTCCGAGTGAACGCCTCTGCGACCGACTGGCGGGGCCCGCGGGCAGGTGGGGTCGACCTGATCGTCGTCTTCCTCCTCCCGCTCGCACGCGCGCCTGGCAGAGAGAGGGGCTCACCTCGACGGCGATCGCTGGCGTGTCCGGCCACCTCTCGGGGCATGGAACCTACCCAAAAGATTAGGGCGGAGAGGCGCATCCCGTGGTTGTGTCAGCTACCGCCGAGGATCACGAGGGAGGAGCAGGAAGGCGGGCGGCGGAGCAGGCCTTCGGCCTCCGGCGAACAGGGGGCTCCGGTGGGGAAACGGCGGGGCGGAGGCCACAGGGAGGTTCGCCGGAGCTTGGGGAAGGCAGTGGTGGAGGTGGAACGGCGAGAGGGGTGCGACATCTTCGGGATCGAGCAGAGCCCGAGAAGGCGGCCATGGCGATGGGGAGGGGTCAGAGAGGAGCTCTGGGCTAGGAGAGAGGCTCTGGGAGGCGTTAGGGACTGCGAGGGGGTCGAGGGCTCTACTTATAGCCGCGATGAGAGCTCGAGGGGGAGGGGAGGAGGTGACACGCGGTGCGGATACGTGTCCGTGCGCCGGCGACGCGCACACGCGGCCAAGGGTCACGGGGAGCGGCGAGAAGGCGACGAGGGTGACGCGGACGAGTGCCACTGGGGTCACGGAGACGAGGGACGCTCGTGGACGAGAGGGGAAAACGGACAGGAGTGAGGAAATGATGGCGCACATGGGAGCTTACTGTGTTCGGCGACGGTGAAGGCTCAACGAGGAAGCAAACGAAGGGGGAAAGGGGTCCAGGCGCATGGCGACGATGAAGCTGAGCTGGTTGACACTCGGGGACATGCCAGAACCGGCCAGAGCGGCGCTTCTGTTGCCAATAGTGGCGAGACCACCGTTTTGGCCTGCATTGCCCCGTGGTAACCACCGACAACACACGCTTTGTTTGTCTACTTAGTGCCAAACCATGTCAACTGTGGAGTCCTTCCAAGGCTCATTAAAGAAGATGTGATGGCACGGGCAGAAGTGTAGGGAGCAGAGGGTCACGAGCTCGACAAGTTTTCTGTTGCAAACTTGGCCATGTTCTGGAGACTAAACCAGAGAGGTTAAGTGGAAAACTTGATGTCTAGGAGGCTTAGGGTAGCAAAGACTAAGGTCATGGGAATTATGAGGGCATTTGGACAAGTATTTAGCATAGTTGTAGTGCAACTGCCAAATGTGGTCCAGAAAACAAATGATGAAGAAGCACTGACTAGGAGTGTTGGCTTGGGCTAAAACTTGGCAAAGCTTCCTCATTTGGTCATATGTACATGCTGCAAAAAGGTCATACAAAATGGACTTCACAAATTGGTACGTGTTTCACAAGCATCACATCTGACCCGAAACTTTGGAAAAATCCAGGAAAATATTGGCTACATGAAATGAGCCAAACGTTGTGGAGGATAGGTTATATGGATAGGATAAGGCTTGAAAATATTTTCAGCCATAATGGAGCAAGATAAAATATACTTGCTTCACAAACTGAAAATTCGGACAGAAAACAAGAATTGCTCCTGTGCTCACATAGTTCAATGAAATGAACTGAATTTAGGTGGAGGCTAATGATTTGAGATACTTGAGAGGATGGAAAAGTTTCTTCCCATTTGGAAACTCTATGAAGGTACTCCCTTCACATAGTTGCATTCTGGTCAGAAACTTTGAAAAATTGCACAGGGAGCTACGATGAATGGATTGAGCTCATCTTTGGTATCCATGGATGATTTATCAATTCTAATCAAACTCACAAATTGCATCTCAATAGGAATTAGGAATAAGGCACTTCCTTTGCAAAATTTCAGAGAAGGCAGAAACTTGCATTGGATCATGTTCCCAATTTTTGATCTGTGGAACATGAGACAAGAATGGAACTAGTGATTATATAGCAAGGACAAGCTCCACAATTTATGTGGAAATTTTCTCTGCTATAAAAATAGTAGTTCCTTTGGAAAATGGCAGAAATGCAATACTGGCTTAAAATAGGAAAAGGCAATTTTTCTTATTTAATTATGGACAATATATTTGCCAGAGCTTGGATGAGGCATAAATATCAACTCCCCCAATTCTCATGAATTTAGGAGATGGCTAGCTATGCCTTTGGATTTTATTCCTCAGAAAGGCAAGAAAGGAATAAATCACAATTCAAAAATATTGCATAGGACTTAGCAATATTTTTGCATATCCAGGGTTCAGGAAGGTAGAAGGGTCTCTGGGAATAGAGTGGATGATCAACAGATCAAGGAAAATGATGACTCCTTTGTATTCACAAAGGGCACATTCAAATTCCAAAAATTTGGAATTAGGGTTTGAGAGGGTTTGGAATGATGCAAATGAGGTCTTGCCCACTAACAAAGACATGAGCAGGGTTTTGAAATGTTGTAAATGACAAGAATTATCAGAGTCATCCAACAAACTCAGGAGAAAGATTTTGAAAATGAGTGCCAGGAAGGAATAACAACTCAAAAATTGATAACCCAATTTTGGGGCTGTTACAACTCCCCCCCCCCTTAAAAAGAATCTCATCCTCGAGATTCCTAGAGTTACTGCACAAATGAAAGGATAACCACTTCGGTGAAAAACCTCAAGGTTAATTTTAACACTTCGGTCAGATTCAAATGAGTTGGGGTACCGATAATTGGTCCACCCAAAGAGAGATATGGGCAAAACAGGGTTACCTCCACGGCTAGGGGCACTCGAGATCAAATTCCCGAAAAATGCTGGATGCACGTTGGGGTACTGGAAAATTTTGCGGATTGCTCCACGAAAAAGTAGGTGTTGGGGTAGAATCGGAGTTGAAATCTGTATTGGGGTAGATGTACTGGATTGAGTGAAATAAAGTTGGCAGTGTTCCTCCGGAAATGAAATCGGGAACAAGAATTAGAGACGAGGAACTGCCAGACGGAAATGCCTCTGCGAGGCTCTAGGTTTAGAAATCCGGCACATGGGGTATGCACAGATAGAGAGGGATATGTGACTTTGCTTTTCCCCGAGTACTGCCCTAAATGTACTCGTTGGTGAACCGGGTATGCGTGCAGTATGCAGTACAAACAAACTAACAAACAGACCGATGCGACAAACATGCAATAAAAAGCACAGCAGACAAATCATTCTAAGGTTTTTTAATGCTAGTGAATATATGTAGTCCTGGCATACATATGCCTACACCAGCGCGCATTTATTAGATACTCAGGACGAGCCAATGTTTTTTTAGTGTATGTGTCGTACTGATTAAAATCTTGTTAGCAACACATTGCCAACCCTGTCAAACATCTCTGCTTGACAGAGAGACAAACAAAAACAAGCACGAAAACAAAAGCACGAAAACATACACCGCATACGGATTACAGCATACAACAAAGCACGAATGCTCTACGCGCTAAACGAAACTATTTACTCCGGGATACATAGTTCTATCCTCATATCGAGGATGAATAGACTGACTGACCTACTCGCATAATCATCTCACTGCGCGGCTGAGGTCATGCAGAGGACTCGCCTTGCTGGGCTCTCCTGGAGGACGAAGACTGAGCCAATCTCCATCTTCATCGTTCGACACTACTATGGGTTGGGGCTCTACTACTGGAGGTGTGGCTGAAATCGATCCAAGCAAATGCTGCTGGTGGATCCGTAAAAGAGCCTTGTCGAGGGTGATGATGTTTGGCTGAGAGGATAGCACTGGTTCGTATGGCGTTGGGCAAACGACTTGAGATGCGAATTTACGAGCCTCACGGTAAGCTTCCTTGACGACTCCTACCACATCATTGTCCATGGTTCTAAACTCGGCAAGCATCTTTGAAATCATCATCCCTTGGGCAGTGATATACTGCACCAGGCGAGCGATTGCGGGGTCATCTCCTTGGATAGCAGGAGAAGGCTGCATTCCTGCTTCTGCCACAATGGGGAACAAGCAGAACTCCCGCCTCGTTGCCACATGCGGGAACTTGGTTCGGAGGTGTAGGATAGCCTCCGCAGCAGCGGCCTGAATGGCTAAATCAGTGGTAGGCATGGATCTACCCTGAAAAACCAACGGCTGGCCATCTACTGCGGGACCTAGGCTGATGTGCACTCTTGCATCAAAGCGATGAAGGTGAGGGACGGGTGCCGACTGGAACATCAGGTAATCGGGGCTAGCCTTACAGCCAAAGGCTTTGGTGAGCATCTCAGTAAGAAGGGGTGGAAAGCCACTGTGGTTGACGGCACAGGTGCGGATGTAATACTTGGAAGCTTTGAAGCTACTAGTCATGGCTGGGGAGCTACTAGCTAGGCTTCTCTGCAGGGACATGGCTGACTGAGGGGTGAGCAATATGGGGAGCCGAAAGGGGCTTTTATAGGCAGCTATGCAGGATGCCCGCAGGGCGTGGCCCCTTTCCCTTAATGGCGAATGGAAAGTGGTGCGGCCGACCAGAAAGGATAGGGCTGCTATTCGTTCCACGGATAACTAGGCGGGGACAGCGGGGTGAGGAAGTGTCGGTCCTGACTGCGCCACCTGTTGATTAACAGTGGCCATGCCGGATGCCAGGGATGGGTCAAATACCTTAGGGTCATTACAGGTTGATGGTAGCGGTGATCTAATGCTAGGATAACCTATGCCAGCCTGGCTGCTCTGAAACCATCTCCTGTGGCACCCCGATCCACATGGAGTAGGGGGCCTTCGCACGTCAGCCCAGGATAACACCTGACGCATGACAGGTCCATGATACAGCATTCCATGTACAATAATATTCATCAAATATATGTGCATAAGATTACATCATTGATGAATACAATTATCTAGCATAGCCCTAAGGCTATTTAAATGGTGGCGGAAGTCTTGGTTTGGCAGCATCTCACTCTGGCTGGACTCCATAACTCACAGGACTGGCAAGATTACGACCTAGCACGATAGAACAAGCGAACAATTCGGGCATGACCTACAAAACTGGCATGACACGCCAGGTCAGTACATTGAATGTACTTGCAAGACAACCAAATACATAGCATCCAAACAAACAGATGACAAAGCAAGAACCAAGCATATGCAACAGTCTACTTCAACACAACTTCTAAGCATGGCATGATATTAACTAGAATCATAAATCAAACTAAGCATGAACCACATCATAGCATCTACTAGCATGGCATATCAAACAAACTTCCAGCAAAGCAACAACAAAGCATAGCATATCAAATAATGGCATGACACCATGAAACTATGCTGAAAATAAACTATTACTTACCTCCCGTGAAGACATGTTGTATTAATCTTACCCAACAATCACTTACTCTGCCACGGCTCCTTGGAGCACACGCATGGCTTACCAAGACCTAGTCTCGGGGTCATATCAACACATCATCCTGACTTGTCACGATTTTCCCATAGACCAAGTCACCACATGACTTATATCCTCTTAGTTATCACACAAGTTATTAGCAGATTTATCCTCCATTTCGACCAACACCCGATAGTGTGACCTACTACGAACTTGTCCATGACCGAGGACGCGGCTATCGATAGATTAAACATACACTCTGCAGAGGTAGCGCACTTTACCCACATCACGGAACCCTGGCCTCACACTCCCATTCGGGTGGACCAAAACGTTCCGACAAAACTGAGCTACTGCGATGACACTCTCCCGGCCACTCCAGCCAACACCCCCTTGGGGTTCAGTTCTGGGTGGCCCCATGTCTACCAAAGACACCAACGGCCACCGTTGTGGCAAAATGGTCCCAAACGGGGACAAGGTACCATAAAAACAAAAACGAGCACACAAGGTTATGTCCGCCTACCTGATCAGGGTAGCGCGTGCCCATAACCTTCCCTCGCGGGAGGCACCGGCGAGAGGCATGACAATAGACCCAGTTAGTACCTCCCCATAAGTTAAATGTGGTTGCACTAGAGAAAGCTCGATTTGGGTGGCACTATGATATCCCAGTGATGACGGAGGAGGTTTGTTATTAAGTGATATTATTAACTTCTCCATCATCAATCATCATGCGAGCATTATTAACATGAATGCACCAACTAACATGCAACATACCAATGCAGTAACAAAACATCAAGCATTTAAAAAAAACAATGATAGCATGCGAAACATGGCAATAACAAGTACTAGGAAACTTATCAGTGCAACAAAATTATCATAACATCGATACTACTAACATGAAACTAAACTAGACAGAGGCATGACATTATTTGTAACAACATCAAACTAGCATGTCAACTTATTTCATGAAAGCATAAGCATGCAAGATAGATAACAAAAACATAAAGCATGGCTAAAATAACAGCAGACGGAACAAACAAGAAACTACTGCAACTAAACAAACACATACGAGGTGCAAGCAAAGTCAACATGCAAGTTCGAGGCTCATGATAAGAAATTGGCTTGCCTGGGGGTCGGGGATTACTCCGGAAAAAGGTGCCGAACGATCGCGGAAAGAGTTGCCGGAAACAGTTCTCTCTCGGAGGGGGCTGTTTACGGGCAAGGGAAAAATGGTCAATTTCACTGTGTGAAAGCATGGTGAAAATGATTCCATCGGAATGGTCTCGACGAAACGAAGAAGTGGGCTTTGGAATCACCTCAATCGGAGTTGTGAGCAAAAAGATACGATAGTTTTACTGCCAGGGACCTATCTGTAATGAAAATATTTTCAAACAGGGCCTGGAGAGAAAAACAGAAAACGTATTAGGTCAAATACGCTTTCAGAACCGGGAAAGCGCACTTTGGGATGAAGAAGAACTAGATTACGTTTTCACTAAGGAAAAGCGCCTTCTTGGCTGAAGCAGAATAAAACTACGCTTACCCGAAGGGGAAACGTATTTTGCTGATTACGTGTTCACTTAAGTGGCTGGGCCCACCACTTATCCGCGTCATCCGGTCTGAGTCAACGCCTCAGCGATTGATTGGCGGGGCCCGCGGGTAGGTGGGGTCGACCTGGTCGTCGTCTTCCTCCTCCCGCTCGCACGCGCGCCTGGCAGACGAAGGGGCTCGCCTCGACGGCGATCGCCGGCGCGTCTGGCCACCTCTCGGGGCACGCGACCTACCCAGAAGATCAGGGTGGAGAGGCGCATCCTGTGGTGGTGTCAACTGCCGCCGAGTATCACGAGGGAGGGAGCAGCAAGGCGGGCGGCGGAGCAGGGCTTCGGCCTTCGGCGAATAATGGGCTCCGCAGGGGAAACAGCGGGGCTGAGGCCACGGGGAGGTTCGCTGGAGCTTGGGGAAGGCAGTGGTGGAGGTGGAACGGCGAGAGGGGTGCGACATTGCCGGGATCAAGCAGAGCCCGAGGCAGCGGCCATGGCGATGGGGAGGGTTCAGAGAGGTGCTCTGGGCTCGGAGAGAGGCTCTGGGAGGCGTTGGGGACTGCGAGGGGGTCGAGGGCTCTACTTATAGCCGCGGGGAGAGCTCGAGGGGGAGGGGAGGAGGTGACATGCGGCGGGGATA
>NC_057799.1:17873432-17886246 GCF_018294505.1 Triticum aestivum
GCGGGAAGGCGACGAGGGGGGCGTGGACGAGTGCCAGGGGGGTCATGGAGACGAGGGACGCTCGCGGACGAGAGGAGGAAACGGACAGGAGCGAGGAAACGACGGCGCACACGGGAGCTTACTGTGTTCGGCGACGGCGACGGCTCAACGAGGAAGCAAACGAAGCGGGAAAGGGGTCCAGGCACACGACGACGAAGAAGCTGAGTTGGTTGACACTCGGGGACAAGCCAGAACCGGCCGGAGCGGCGCTTCTGTTCCCAACAGTGGCGAGACCACCGTTTTGGCCTGCATTGCCCCGTGGTCACCATCGACAACACGCGCTCTGGTCGTCTACTTAGTGCCCAACCATGTCAACTGTGGAGTCCTTCCAAGGCTCATTAAAGAAGACGTGATGGCGCGGGCAGAAGTGTAGGGAGTAGAGGGACACGACCTCGACAAGTCTGTCGTTGCAAACTTGGCCATGTTCTAGAGACTAAACTAGAGAGGTTAAGTGGCAAACTTGATGTCTAGGAGGCTTAGGGTAGCAAGGACTACGGTCCTGGGAATTATGAGGGCATTTGGACAAGTATTTTAGCATAGTTGTAGTGCAACTGCCAAATCTGGTCCTAAAAATAAATGATGAAGAAGCACTCACTAAGAGTGTTGGATTGGGCAAAAACTTGGCAAAGCTTCCTGATTTGGTCATATGTAGATGCTACAAAAAGATCATACCAAATGGACGTGCCAAATTGGTACTTGTTTCACAAGCATCACATCTGACCGGAAACTTTGGAAAAATCCAGGAAAATATTGGCTACATGAAATGAGCCAAAATTTGTGGAGGATAGGTTATATGGATAGGATAAGGCTTGGAAATATTTTCAGCCATAATGGAGCAAGATAAAATATACTTGCTTCACAAACTGAAATATGGATAGAAAACAAGAATTGCTCCTGTGCTCACATAGTTCAATGTAATGAACTGAATTTAGGTGGAGGCTAATGATTTGAGATACTTGAGAGGATGGAAAAGTTGCATCCCATTTGGAAACTCTATGAAGGTACTTCCTTCACAAAGTTGCATTCTGGTCAGAAACTTTGAAAAATTGCACAGGGAGCTACGATGAATGGATTGAGCTCATCTTTGGTATCCATGGGTGATTTATCAATTCTAATCACACTGCCAAATTGCATCTCAATAGGAATTAGGAACAAGGCACTTCCTTTGCAAAATTTTAGAGAAGGCAGAAACTTGCATTGGATCATGTGCCCAATTTTTTATCTGTGGAACATGAGACAAGAATGGAACTAGTGATTATATATCAAGGATAAGCTCCACAATTTATGTGGGAATTTTCTCTACTATAAAAATAGTAGTTCCTTTGGACAATGGCGGAAATGCAATACTGGCTTAAAATAGGAAAAGGCAATTTTCCTTATTTAATTATGGCCAATATATTTGCCAGAGCTTGGATTAGGCATAAATATCAACTCCACCAATTCTCATGAATTTAGGAGATGGCTAGCTATGCCTTTGGATTTTATTCCTCAGAAAGGCAAGAAAGGAATAAATCACAATTCAAAAATATTGCATAGGACTTAGCAATATTTTTGCATATCCAAGGTTCCCGAAGGTAGAAGGGTCTCTGGGAACAGAGGGGATGATCAACATATCAAGGAAAATGATGACTCCTTTGTATTCACAAAGGGCACATTCAAATTCCAAAAATTTGGAATTAGGGTTTGAGAGGGTTTGGGATGATGCAAATGAGGTCATGCCCACTGACAAAGACATGAGCAGGGTTTTGAAATGTTGGAAATGACAAGAATTCTCAGAGTCATCCAACAAACTCAAGAGAAAGATTTTGAAAATGAATGCCAGGAAGGAATAACAGCTCAAAAATTGATAACCCAATTTTGGGGCTGTTACATAATTCATGCTTAGTACAAATGTGTAGTACTTTGTCTTTTGATAGTGTAGAAATCTATACTTAATAGAAATATATTTGCAAGATTATGTGCGAGGCTACTTATTAATTGATATGTTTTTCTTATTCAGAAATTGCCAAAGATCCTATATGTGAGTTGTGGTATCGAGCCTGATGAAGAAGGCTCATCTGGACTACGCCTTACCGCAAGGGGCTCCGTCACCACCTGTACTTACTGCATGGACACGGACGGTCGCACACACTTAAGCTCTGTTGGGTGGAAGAAATTCCTCGTTGGCAAGAATCTTCGTGTTGGACAGGCCATCCTAATTACTATCAGGAACACCCACCGCCCAGGCTTGAGGATGATGATCGTCGTCGATATCATCTGGAAATACATATGTGTGTGGCTGTATGACTATATATACCTAGTAGAACTGCTACATATGTGTGGCTGTAAGACTACCTAGTACTCCTTGAGGATGCATGTTGACTATATATGAAATTGTTATCTAGTACTACCTATTACCTATAATGCTTTGTGAAATTGATATCTAGTACTACCTAATATCTGAAAATTGCAGTTTATTAAAACGGGTAGGAAGCATAGGAAGCAGGGGGAAAATGATGAAAGATACAGCAGTAGCGCGGGAATAGGAAAGCGCTACAGCTAATTAATAGTAGCGCGTTCCCGAAAAGCGCTACTGATATAGTCAGTAGTAGTAGCGCGGGTAGAGACCGCACTACTACTAACAGTTAGTTGTAGCGTCGTAGTAGTAGCGCGGCCACCCGCGCTGCTGATAGCCTCAAAACCCGTGCTACAACTAGGGTTTTCTCTAGTAGTGAATCCTAATCTCGATCTATGCCAACTCAACAAACACCATCGGAGACACCCTGTAGAGCATCTTTATAATCACCCAGTCACGTTGTGACGTTTGATAGCACACAAAGTGTTCCTCCGGTATTCGGGAGTTGCATAATCTCATAGTCAGATGAATATGTATAAGTCATGAAGAAAGCAATAGCAATAAAACTAAACGATCATAATGCTAAGCTAACGGATGGGTCTTGTCCATCACATCATTCTCTAATGACATGATCCCGTTCATCAAATGACAACACATGTCTATCGTCAGGAAACTTAACCATCTTTGATTAACGAGCTAGTCAAGTAGAGGCATACTAGGGACACTCTGTTTGTCTATGAATTCAAACATGTACTAAGTTTCCGGTTAATACAATTCTAGCATGAATTATAAACATTTATTATGATATAAGAAAAATATAAATAACAACTTTATTATTGCCTCTAGGGCATATTTCCTTCAGGAGTGCCCGGATCACTTGCCGGAGGAGAAGGAGGAAGCGGAGTGCCCTGACTCGCCGGAGGAGGATGAGGAGGCGAAGGCGTCCAGTTCGGAATCTTGATGTGCTCCTTCCGCCTTAGACATGGAGTCTTCAGAGCAAGACCCAGCCGAGTCTCCCCTTCACCTGTAGGGTGGTCAAGCTCGAGCTCCTCAAATCCCTCAGTTACTTCATCCACCATCACAACAGCAGTGAAAAGTTGCGTCGGGTTCAGGAGGTGCAACAGAGCCGACAGCCTCCTTGACTTTGAGGTTCTGCCATTGCATCATAAGCTGGCAATGTTGAGCCTCCATGATAGCATCCACGAGTTAGCTACGAGCCGTGAAGTCAGGCTGCTGAACGAGCTCGGTTGAAGCCACGCTGCTTCTCCGCTGAGATGGGGGGTAGCTTCTGGGGTAGCTCCGGCACCTTGCTGGCTCTCAACTTGTTCCTCTAGCTTTCGTACTCTTGCATTCAGCTTCTGCAGTTCGCTTTGCTCCAGTTTCCTCCTCCTCTCCCGGGTTTTGTAACCGCCTGCGCCGAGAAACCCAACCTTCCATGCAACGGAGCCTAGCAGGCCTCGTGTTCATCCAGGGTGCTCAGGATTCCCGAGGGCCTCGGTGAGCTCGTCATTCTCTCTGTCGGGAACGAACGTCACTTGTTGCATTGTGGCGATACACTTCTGAAGCTTCTTGACGGGTATTTCAAGTTGCTCGTCCGTCTAAACGCACTTCCCTGTTTCAGGGTCCAAGGTTCCCCCAAACCCCGAAGAACCAAGTCCTTGAATGGTGTGGCCAGGTCAATGTCTCTGGTTCGACCCCTTTAGCAAGCAGGTCATTCTCAGCCTTGTCCCACAACGGCCGGGCTTTGAGGTAGCCACCTGTCCCCATGCGATGGTGATACAGCTTGTTTGCAGCATTGTTCTTGTTTGTCTCTGACATCTTCTTACTCCTCTCCGATGACTTGTAGGCCACAAATGCGGGCCATTGATCTCTTATCTTCTCAAATCGGCCGGGGAATTCTGGAGTCTTCCTTTTGTCGACATACGTTGATTTCAACTCATTCTTCCACCTCCTGAATAGATCTGCCATCTTCTTAAGAGCATGAGCCTTGCCCAATGGCTCTATAACTGGCTTATCGGATCCTGCTCTGGCGGTAGGGTGAAATTTGCCTTCAGCACGGTCCAAAGATCATCTTTCTGTCTACATTGACATAAGGAACTTGAGGGTCTTCGTTCTTAGGCTTATTCCATTGCTGGATGCGGATTGGGATCATGTCCCTAACAATAGCCCCGCACTTAGCAGAAAATGCTTCCCTGGTCCGCCTGGGTTCAATCGGTTGGCCATCGTCCGTGATTGCTGTGATCGTGAACCTTTCATCCTGGCGCAACCTTTTCTTCGGGCCTTGTCTCGTTAACTAAGTTTGGCTCGATCCGGAGGGCTAGAAAAGAAGAAAGAAGAGTTATTATGTGTACATACCAAAACAATTAATGCCTCAATTAGCTAGTCAGCACAGGCTTTATATATATATATATACCTCGCCGGACATTGCAACAGCTCCCTCCTTCGTTCGGTCACCGGAGCGGTCATCATGGTCTCCTTCTTCCACCGGCATTCGGTCACCGGAGCCATCATGATCATGTCCTTCCACCTCCATTGTTCGATCACCAGAGCCTGCTTCACCTTCTCCTTCCGGACCATCTGTGTCGTTGAGATATGACAAGATATCACCTCTGCCGAGGATTATGTCCCCCAACAACTGTTCTGTTTCCAAGTCTCGGTGCTCCATAGTTTCTGCAAATATTACAACATGGCAAATAATATACAAACATGACAGATGGATATATTAGTTGCAAACATAGACCTAGCTAGCTAATCACAACAAGGAATATTAGTTAGTGGCCTTGATGCTTCTACGGTTTGGGGTGGCCTCGACAACACTTCTAGCGTTTGGGGTGGCCTCGGCAACGCTTCTAGGGTTTGGGGTGGCCTCGACGCTTCTAGGGTTTTGGGTGGCCTCGCGACAATGCTTCTAGGGTTTGGGCCAGACCACCTCTCTCATGAATGTCCGACGTCCGGACCGACAAGGGATTTAACAAAATGGCGCCATTTTGGATGTGCAGAAAATGGTCCCTATTTTTCATGATCTCATCTACCCTTCTATATGTCACGTTGTCTAGTGTCAACGGATTCAAGAAAACCATGGCTTCGTCATTAGCCGGAAGTAACAGGCGCATGATGGTATGAAGCTCTCCAAAGTTATTTTGGAACGGAGTCCTGATAGGATAATTCGCTTTTTGTATGAAGTTCAGCAAGAGGTTTTCGAATATCGCTATTTGGAAGGCCTTTGGTGAACTTCGTACCAAAAAGCGAATTATCCTATCAGGAATCCGTTCCAAAATAATTTTGGAGAGCTTCATACGATCATGCGCCTGTTACTTCTGGCTAATTATGAAACCATGGATTTCTTCAATACTTTGACACAAGAGAACGTGCACATATAGAATGGTAGATGAGATCAGAAAAAATATGGATTAACTTAATTATGCACATCCATAATGGGGGGGATTCTTGATAAATCTCTTATAGATCTCGAGAGAGTTTGTCGGGAAGGGGCAGGAGGGGGTAGGAGACCGACAACGTTTTTTCTAGGGTTTGGGTGTCCTCGAGAGTTGGTCCAGCGAGAGGGGGGTGCTCCCGTGGTCTAAAATCGGTCTATGCACGGTAGAAACATTTTACCTTAGTAACTTAGAAAAAATGTTGTCGGGGAGGGGCTATATCGACCCCCCCTCATGTCGAAGTTATCGGGGAGGGGGTATAACGACAACGACGACATACATACATGGAAAAAATGTTATCGGGGAGGGGGTATATAGACACCCCCCTGATGTCGAAGTTATCAGGGAGGGGGTATATCGACACCCCCCTGATGTCGAAGTTATCGGGGAGGGGGTATATCGACAACGACATACCCGATAAAAAATAAGAAGAGGAAGAAGAAGAAAAAAAAAGAGGAGAAGAAGAAGGAATAGAGGAGAAGAAGAAAAAGAAGAAGAAAAAAGAGGAGAAGAAGAATGAATAGAGGAGAAGAAGAAAAAATAGAATATTATTCTATTTTTTTTCTTCTTCTCCTCTATTCCTTCTTCTTCTCCTCTTTTTTCTTCTTCTTTTTCCTCTTCATATTTATTTCTCCTCTTCTTCCTCAACTCTTCTTCTCCTTCTTCTTCTCCTTCTTCCTCTTCTTATTTTCCTTTTTGCTCTCCTTCTTTTTCTTCTAAATATGAACATATACATAAATGACTTTGATCATACACAATTTTCATATACATACACACGGTTTTTTTTCTAAATATGCACATATATATGAACATATACATAAATTGACAAAAAAATACATATATGAAAAAAATGCTATGAACATATACACACATATATACACATACATGTATACATACACACACATATATACACATACATATATGCATATAGCATATATGCAAAAAAGATTCTAACTTTTGCAGGGGCGGCGCGCGGCAGCAGCGAAGGCCAGGGGCGGCGGTGCGGCGGCAGCGCAGGGCAGGGCGGCGGCGTGGCGGCCGCACAAGGAAGGGGCGGCGCGCGGCGGCAGTGAAGGGCAGGAACGACGGCCCGGCGGCAGCGCAGGGCAGGGGGAGAGGAGAGGAACGGCGCGGCGGCTCACAGTGGGAGCGGGCAAGGCGTCGGGGCAGCTCGGCGACGGCGACGACGGTGGCCGCATCACGGGCAGCGACGGCGAGGAGGCCCGACGAGGACAAGGGCGTCGGCGAGGGCGTTGGCGTCTAGGGCAGCAGCCTGGCGGCGTCGAGTGCGTTTCACAATCGGGGGAGAGAATGAGGAGAAACTACTAAGTCTTGGCTTATATAACAAAGGCTTTAGTCCCGGTTGGTGGCACCAGTCGGGAACAATACCACCCTTTGGTCCCGGTGCGTGCCACCAACCGGGACCAAAGGTCTCTTTTGGCCAGGCGAAAGAGCGGGAAGCACAACCCTTTGGTCCCAGTTGGTGGCACGAAACGGGACCAAAGGGGGGCATTTGTCCCGGTTGGTGCCATGAACCGGGACCAAAGGGGGGCATTGGTCCCGGTTCGTGCCACGAACCGGCACCAATTGCCTTGCACAGCGACGTGGTGGGAGTTCAGTCCCACCTCGCTAGTTGAGAGAGCCCGCACCGGTTTATAAGCTCCGCTGCCTCATCCCTCTCGAACTCCTCTGAACTTCAGGCCTACGGGCCTAATCTAACACTACTATGCCTGTGGGCCTACTGGGCCTGCTGCGGGCCTGCATCCTGGCCCAACATACTAGTTGGGTTTCTAGTCGTATGCAGGCCGTGGTGGCCCTGTAGGCGGCATTTTTTCTGTACTTTGTTTGTTTTATGCTTTACTTAAATTTTTAGAGTTTTTGAGTGATTCGTTTTGCTTTAGGTAACATATTTTGTTATTTTAGTTTGCTACTAAAGTTTCTAACAAAAAAATACTTTATGAAAATTCTTTTTGCTATTAATGTTTTGAACAAAAAATACTTTGATAATTTAAGTTGCATAAATTTTACAAAAATTTAGTTTAAAAAATACTAGAGGTTTATAAAATCTTTTCAGTTGTTTCCTGTTGCTGTTAGAGTTTTATAAAAGCTTTTTAGTTGATTCTTTTTGCTATTGAAGAGTATTATAGTTTTGTTTTAGTTGACCATAACAGAACATTTTAATTGATTATTTTTAGTTCATTCTTTTTGCTATTAGAGTTTCATTAAAGTTTTCTAGTTCATTCCTTTTGCTATTAGTTCATTCTTTGAGCTAAATGACCCTGAAATTGAAAAGCACTTCAAATGAACTGTGAAAAGGTTGAAAGTTGGCATGGTATCATCATTTCACCCACATAGCATGTGCTAAACAGTTGAGACAGTTACGGCAAAAACTGGATGCACTTCGTGTACAAAATGGACAATCTCTTTCGAAGTAACACGGTTTCGGACGAAAACTCATCTTTTGCAAAGGGATTTCATTTTTTGAAATTATTTGAACTCCAGACTTTTTGTGTGTTCAAAATGCACCATTCAAAGCCACATCATCAATTTTCAACCCTTTCTAACTTCATTTGTTATTTTTCATGCATTTACTGATTTTTTGAGCTATATGACCCTGAAATTGAAAAGCACTACAAATGAACTCTAAAAAGGTTAAAAGTTGGCATGGTATCATCATTTCACCCACATGGCATGTGCTAAAAAGTTGAGAGGGTTACGGCAAAGACTGGATGCACTTCGTGTACAAAATGGACAATCTCTTTCGAAGTATCAAGGTTTCGGACGAAAGCTCATCTGTTACAAAGGCATTTCATTTCTTCACATGTAATTGCAGTGATATTCTAGATCAAGGGCATCATCATAATAGTTGTGGAGAGAAAGTCTTCACTTTTTCTTCGCTTGTGTCCTTTGCTTATTGCGCCGTAACCATGGATAATGTTTATCGTTTAACGGGGTGCTTGGGTCAGCCTTGACTTTGAAGGGAGGAATTTCACGAAACTTTTCATAATCTTCAGACATGTCTGTCTTGCCCTCCAGTCCCACGATGTCTCTTTTTCCTGAAAGAACTATGTGTCGCTTTGGCTCATCGTTTGATGTATTCGCTTCCTTATCTTTTCTTTTTCTCAGTTTGGTAGACATGTCCTTCACATAGAAAACCTGCACCATATCATTGGATAGGATGAATGGTTCGTTTGTGTACCCAAGATTGTTCAGATCCACTGTTGTCATTCCATACTCTGGGTCTACCTGTACCCCGCCTCCTGATAGATTGAACCATTTGCACTGAAACAAAGGGACCTTAAAATCGTGTCCGTAGTCAAGTTCCCATATGTCCACTATGTAACCATAATATGTGTCCTGTCCCCTCTTGGTTGCTGCATCAAAGCGGACACCGCTGTTTTGGTTGGTGCTCTTTTGATCCTGGGCGTTCGTGTAAAATGTGTTCCCATTTATCTCTATCCTTTGTAAGTCAATACAGTCGAAGATGGTCGCCTGGCCAACGACTACAGCTCATCAGAAACAGTGTTGTCACCTCTGAGACGTGTTTCCAACCAACTGCCGAAAGTCCTGATGTGTTCACATGTAATCCAGTCGTCACACTGCTCCGGGTGTTTGGAGCGCAAAATGTTCTTGTGTTCATCGACATACGCAGTCACCAAGGTAGAGTTCTATAGAACTATGTAGTGTGCTTGAGATGAAGAATGCCCTACATATTATTGAATCCCCTCCTAGCGTGCCTTTTCCAGTCAGTCTGCCCTCATACCATGATTGAGCGAGACCAATCTTCTTTAAGGTCAGGAATGAAGTCAACACAAAACCCAATGACATCCTTTGTTTGATGTCCCATGGAGATGCTTCCTTCTGGCCTAGCGCGGTTACGGCCATATTTCCTTAGGACTCCCATGGACCTCTCAAAGGGGAACATATTGTGTACCAATACAGGGCCCAGAATGACAATCTCGTTGACTAGATGAACTAGGACATGCGTCATGATATTGAAGTAGGATGGTGGGAACACCAGCTCGAAACTGACAAGACATTGCGCCACATCACTCCTTAACCTTGGTAGGATTTCTGGATCGATCACCTTCTGAGAGATTGCATTGAGGAATGCACATAGCTTCACAATGGCTAATCGAACGTTTTCCGATAGAAGCCCCCTCAATGCAACCTGAACTAGTTGCGTCATAATCACGTGGCAGTCATGAGACTTTAGGTTCTGGAACTTTTTCTCTACCATATTTATTATTCCCTTTATATTTGAAGAGAAGCCAGACGGGACCTTCATACTGAGCAGGCATTCAAAGAAGATTTCATTCTCTTCTTTGGTAAGAGCGTAGCTGGCAGGACTTTCATACTGCTTTGGAGGCATGCCGTCTTTTTCGTGCAAACGTTGCAGGTCCTCCCGTGCCTCCGGTGTATCTTCTGTCTTCCCATACACGCCCATGAAGCCTAGCAGGTTCACGCAAAGGTTCTTCGTCACGTGCATCACATCGATTGAAGAGTGGACCTCTAGGTCTTTCCAGTAGGGTAGGTACCAAAATATAGATTTCTTCTTCCACATGGGTGCGCGTCCCTCAGCGTCATTCGGAATAGATAGTTCGCGGGGACCCTTTCCAAAGATTACCTTTAAATCATTTACTATAGCAAGTACATGATCACCTGTAGTCATGGCGGGCTTCTTTCGGTGATCTGCCTCGACTTTGAAATGCTTGCCTTTCTTTCGACATTGATGGTTGGTCGGAAGAAATCGATGATGCCCCAGGTACACATTCTTCCTGCATTTTTCCAGGTATATACTTTCGATGCCATCTAAACAGTGCATGCATGAGTGGAATCCCTTATTTGTCTGTCCTGAAAGGTTACTGAGAGCAGGCCAATCATTGATGGTTACAAACAGCAACGCATGCAGGTCAAATTCCTCCTGTTTGTGCACATCCCACACACGTACACCGTTTCCATTCCACAACTGTAAAAGTTCTTCAACTAATGGCCTTATGTACACATGAATGTCGTTGTCGGATTGCTTAGGGCCTTGGATGAGACTGGCATCATAATGAACTTCCGCTTCATGCACAGTTGTTGTGATTGCTGCTCTGCTCCCCAAAATGATTAATGCCATCCACGCTTAAACCAAACCATACGTTCCTTGCGTCACCTGCAAACTCCACCCAGTACTTTCTCTCGATTTTTCTCCACTGCGTCCCATCAGCGGGTGCTCTCAACTTCCCGTCTTTCTTACGGTCCTCTCTGTGCCATCGCATCCACTTGGCATGCTCTTTGTTTCTGAACAAGCGTTTCAACCGTGGTATTATAGGAGCATACCACATCACGTTGGCAGGAACCCTCTTCCTGGAGCGCTCACCGTCAACATCACCAGGGTCATCTCGTCTGATCTTATACCGCAATGCACCGCATACCGGGCATGCATGTATCTTCTGCACCTCCAATCCTAGAGGGCATACAACCTTCTTTGCTGCGTACGTACTGTCGGGCAATTCGTTATCCTTTGGAAGCTTCTTCTTCAATATTTTCAGTAGCTTCTCAAATCCTTTGTCAGGCACACCATTCCCTGCCTTCCACTGCAGCAATTCCAGTACGGTACTGAGCTTTGTGTTGCCATCTTCGCAATTGTGGTACAACCCTTTTTTGTGATTCTCTAACATGCGATCGAACTTTATCTTCTCCTTTTCACTTTCGAACTGTCTCTTTGCATCAACAATGACCCGGCGGAGATCATCATCGGGCACATCGTCTGGTTCCTCTTGATCTTCAGCTTCGCCCATTGCAGCATCACCGTATTCAGGGGGCACATAGTTGTCATCATCCTCTTCTTCTTCGTTGTCTTCCATCATAACCCCTATTTCTCCGTGCTTGGTCCAAACATTATAGTGTGGCATGAAACCAAGCAGGTGGGTGTGAAGGGTTTTCGAGTCAGAGTAAGACCTCGTATTCCCACAGCTAGGGCATGGACAACACATAAAACCATTCTGCTTGTTTGCCTCAGCCACTGCGAGAAAATTATGCAGGCCCTCAATGTACTCAGAAGTGCGTCCGTTACCGTACATCCATTGTCGGTTCATCTGCGTGCATTATATATAATTAAGTGCGTCAAAAACAATTACAGAATATCATGAATAGAAGTGCGTCAGAACATCATGAACACCTCATGTGTATAGGAGGTGAGCTAGAGCACCACTAAGCTCTCCCCTCGCAGGCCAGAAAAACAAAGCAGTGTGGAGTGCTCTGCTCACTGGCGAAGAGGTATATATAGGCATCTTATTGGTCCCGGTTCGTGGCTGGAACCGAGACTAAAGGACCCCCTTTTGTCCCGGTTCCAGCCACAAACCGGGACCAATGGTTGTGGGCCAGGAGCAAGGCCCATTGGTCCCGATTCGTGTCTGGAACCGGGACCAAAGGGTCCAGACAAACCGGGACCAATGCCTAACGAGGCCCGGCCGGCACCCTGGCCTCACGAACCGGGACTAATGGGCTGCCCAGGCCTGGACCAAAGCCCTGTTTTCTACTAATGGGCGGCTATTTCTCGCATTAAGCGAGACCGTAGGACTCCCGCTGCGATCTTCGACAGTAAAGGGCCTGCCCACTCTGGCTCTTTTGATGCTCCTTCATATGTACCGGGCTATTCAATGGTGCCTGATAGGCCCTGTTTTCATCCACTCAGCTATTTGACGTTGTTGGGGCTACCCAGATGGTGAGGCCATCTGGTCGGCACATCACCGGCCCGGTGTGTCCCTTCTCTCTTCTTTTATTTCTATTCAATATTATCCCTTTCCGTGCTTCCTTTTGTTTATTCGGTTGTTGAACCTGTGGACGGAGGAGGCGTGCCGCCCCCCTCATTTTGTGTCATTTGGCTCACCCGTTCATGTAGCATCTCTTGCTCTTGTGTGTGGGGAAGCGGCGACTATTTCTCGCATTAAGCAAGACCGTAGGAACTCTCGCTGCGAGCTTCAACGGTAATGGGCCGGCCCACTTGTGCACACTTTTT